>NC_141922.1:8092045-8395075 GCF_057802395.1 Ceratotherium simum simum
GGTAAGAGGAGGAAGGACGGGGGTGGTGGAGCTGGTAAGAGCCTCTGAACGGGAGGCTTCTTGTCTGAGGACTGGGGGATCTGAGCTGTAGCAGTCTTCTCTTTTTTTAATGCTCCTATCTTCCAGTGTTCCAACTACTGGTCGCTTGTTTTCCATATTTATATAATTTGATATTATGAAATCCTCTTTAGATTTTTCCGAGGATAGAGTAGGAATTTAAAAAAATAGTGAATGCGTTATTTGTTACAAGTTAACATATAGCTGAGTGGGAATCATAAATCTAGTATGGAAGGAGTTGTTGCAGATTTAGTTCAATTGCACAGCTAAGCCTAGAATCTGCTTTTTAAAAGCTTGCCAGAACCTGGAATAGGGAATTCACTACTTTTCTGTTACCAGTGCTCAGAGATGTCAAACAATGTTCTTTACACTTGGAATCTTTGCATAACTTCTCGCATCTCTATATTTTCTCCTAGAGAACACTCCTTTATAACACGGCCCCAGTCTACATGTCAGCCTCATTTTTACCATGTCTCCTGTGCTTCGAATGCAATAATTACTTCCAGTTCACGTGCTGTTCCCTGCAAGTCTCTGTGCCTGCCCTCTGTGCCTAGTGACTTTTCCAATATGAAGCTTAAATGTGCCTCCTCTTCTGTTATATCTTTTCAGTCCCTGTGTCTGTCATATCTGTGTTATGCCAACAATGGACCTACTGCATATACTTCTCTCACTGTATAGAAATGATTGGCTTTTGGCCTCACCGACCATAATGAACATGGACCGTCTTACTTACTCTTTTACACAGAGAACTAACAGTGCCTGGAACTTAGGGAGGACGACTCAATAAACGTTTACTAGATGGCTGGGTTGACTGCCCCCGGAGGGAAAGCCACATTCCTCTCCCACTTAGTCCTCTCACCTGCCCTGCGTTTGCCCAAGCTTGTCTGTGTCTCCAGAGCCATTCCTCGGATGACCCAACGAGAGGAAACTGGGCATATAACCCTGTTTATTCTAAGCAACCTAATGAATTTCCTCTGGAAGAAGATTAATAGAGCTCCCTTACATTGTTAAAATGCACTGCAAAGATGTTTTATCCCCTTCCTTGCCCTTTTAAAATGGGGTCCTGCACCTGTGAGTGAGACAGTACTGGAGATACATAGCTCTCATAAAACGCTAAGAAGCCATTAGTCTACAACCTCTGACGGCACTCTTGTCTGGGAACTCAATGCCTCTCCCTTTACTATCCCACTATCATTCCACCTGGTCAGTAAATCTTGATTTTTTATCTCCTAAATCTCTCTCATACCCATTCTTTCTCTACATTCCCAATGTGACTGCAATAGAATTCAGAATTTTTCCATTGAACTAGTACAATATTCTAACTCACTTTCCTGGCTTCCTAGTGCTTCCTTATCTAAACCTTCCTCCAGAATTATCTATTAAATTGCTAATCTGAGCTTGCTGCTTCCCTGCTTAAATCTCCACTCCTGTCTCCTGGTTCCTAGAAGAGAAGGAAGGAATCTCTAAGCCTCTCATAGTCTTGCCTTAGCAACCTACCTAGGGACAGTGCATTGCATGCTTCAGCACCACGGATGGGCCCTGAAGAAGCTTCGCTGTTTCATGCTGTAATTTCTCCACACACGCTGTTCCCTCTGACATCATCTTTTAGGTCTTCCACCAGAAGACTCCAGACTGAATTATCGCTCCCTCCTTTGTGCCTCCATAATAACTGATAACTTGCAAATACACCATGTCCGTAATTATTTCTCTGCCTCCTTTCTCTCCCATTCGTCTGCAAGGTCCTTAAGGGTAAGGCCCAGGCCTTGTTCTGTATTCTCAACGTCTGGCACATAGGAGGCATGCAGTGATATTTGTTGAATGAATGAATGAAGCAAATAACTAATTAAAGACCACACGGCAGGAAATATAGCAATAGCTTCTTTAAGATGAATGCAAATAGAGGAGCTATGGTAGAATAAATAGCAATATTTATTAAAATATTGTAAATTTTGATAATGAGACCTCACCTAAATTCTTTTCTGTCAAACATTGTCTTATGTTCCCTGCTCTAAGCAAAAAATTCCCTGTAAAATTCTGTATTCTATTTCTGAAAGTCAGAAAAAAATTATTAAAAATAGTGAACATGGACAAGAAATAAATGTATATGAATATACATTCTTGCCTCATTAAAAAAGACTTGCTTATTCATCAAGCTCCACTTCTGAGTTTTCATCTTCAATAAGGAAGACGTGTAAATGGAATTTAAGTGATGGGTGACCTAGACTCTTGGTACACGCCAGGGCTACCTTCAGTAAGCGGACCATGTTCTAACACAGGTGGAGATTCATCATCTGCCATTCCCGACCTATAAAACTCTACCAACACACAGCCAAATACCAAAGACATCTTGCTTTGAAAAGAAGAGATTTTCCAGGATAAAGGAAACAGCATGACCTATTTAATTCTATTTCTGTCACAGCAAAATCAAGCATAACATTTAAGCTGGGAAAAATCATTTTAAACAGACAGAATTTACAAAAGACAGTGATTTTAAAAATAATGTTTCAGTTTTGAGTCCTTTTAAAAGGAAACGATTACGCTACGCGACACCTCACATTAATTAGGGTGCTATCTGGTCATTTCAAAATGGAAAAAGTTTTCATATATAATACAGTGTTAAATCTAGTCTTATAATGATTAATTTGAATTTATAAAATCAGATTAGGTAAAAACAGTCTTCTGAGAAGTTCATTTTTGCTGGGGGGCTCTGAGTAATAATATCCTTGTCGAGTATCACCAATGACGATGCACATATCACATAACCAAGTTATTTTATAATTAAAGGCAAATCACAATATTAATAATAATTCTAAAAAAGAATCTTTCCCATAATCATTTAAATAAAATCATTAATTCAACAATCAAATCACATCCCCACGCGTTTATTTTACGGCTGTGAGGAATACATTATGCAGCGTCCAGATTCATACAACTTCTTCATATCAGTCTTTGGAGTCTGATGCCTGTGTTCAAATTCCAGCTCTGCTTCTTATTAGCTGTGTGGCTTTGAGGAAATCACCTAACCTCCCTGAACCTCAATTTTATAATCTGCCAGATGGGAATCATGATTCATGTCCTGGCTATTCCCAATGGCTGTGGGAGGATTAACCAAAAAAATATTATGAAAGCTGTTTGGTACAGTTCTTGCCCAATAAAGGTAGTTTCATTCTATTTAAGCCCTATTCCCTTTAACATTCTCAAGCTATTAGGCCAGAGAAACATCAGAGCTATCCAAGTATTTGTCTTTTGTAGAAAGTGATAAATTCTTAAAACTTTGTCTACACTGCGATGTCTGCATTTCCATTCTGCAAATACTACCAAATTAACCACTGTGGTTTTTAGATAAAGAAGTGGCTGACCAAGATTAGCTGTGATTCTACCCACATCTCAACAGAGCTTTTAAAAACACATCAATGTCAATTATTCATAGAATGTCTTCTCTTCTCTCAGTTCATATCTGAGAGAGAATTAGATTTGTTTGAATTTGACAAGGTATTCAAAAAATATAATAAAGGAAAATGAAATAACAAAGAAGTTAACCCAGAAATCCCATGAGCAAGGGAAGAGAAAACCGTAAATGGAAAAATTAAAGAAAACAGAAATAAAAAAGAAATCTCACAAAGGTGAGAAAAAAGGGAATAACTAAATTTTATTAAGCCCACATTATGTACTACATTATGCTAAAGATTTGTATATCCATTTTCCCATGTTTTCTGGGAGGCGGACATTGTTAAATGCCCGCTGTGTGTCAGGCACTGTTCTAAGCACAGGGGATACAGTGCTGAGCAGAAGAAGGAGAACAAACATCTGTCCTCATGGGCTTACACGCCAGTGGGGAGGCAGATAGACAAAACCGACCAGCTCACATACAGCATGTTACACAGTGCGAGTGTGGGCGAGGCCTGAGATCTTACAGTGGACAGGGGAGTCCTTACAGAGACTTCGCAGACAAACGTGAAAGAAGTAAGGGAGCTGGTTATGCAGATTTCTTGTGGGGGGGTGGGTGTATTTCAGGCAGAATGAAGAGCAAGAACAAAGGTCATGAGGTAGGGAGGGCACAGTGGAGGGAGCCAGGAGAGAAGTACAGGAGCCAGCTCGCCTGGGGCCTTAGGGCTTGAGTGGCAGAGGCGGCCAGCGGAGGCTTTTGTGCCCTGTGATTTTCTGCACTGCCTAGGTTTTCGACTTTCTGCTTCAACGACCTAACTTCCAGTATACTATTTTCCTTCATATGCATCTAATCTGCTATTAAAACCATTTATTGGGGCCAGCCCGGTGGCGCAAGCGATTAAGTGCACGCGCTCCGCTGCGGCACCCCGGGGTTTGCAGGTTCTGATCCCGGCGTGCACCAATGCACCGTTTGTGAAGCCATGCTGTGGCAGCGTCCCATATAAAGTAGAGGAAGATGGGCATGGATGTTAGCCCAGGGTCAGTCTTCCTCAGCAAAAAAAGAGGAGGATTAGCAGATGTTAGCTCAGGGCCAATCTTCCTCACAAAAAACAAAACAAAAAACCCATTTATTTAGTTTTTACGATATTTTTCAGTTCTAGAATATCCGTTTTCTATATTTTTGAGTTCTCTGCTTAAATCATCTATCTTGTGTTTTAATTACTTGATTATAATGAGCATAGTTATTTTAAAGTTTGTGTCTGACACTTGAATCTACTGGGTCAATTTCTATTATTTCTTTAGTTATTATGGTGGCTGCTTGTATGCCTGTCATTTTTGATTGAGTACTTGCAATTATTTATGAAAAATTACATAAATAATTTAAGGCCCATGCTGCTATATTTCTCCAGAGAGAATTTATATTTGCTTTTGGTGGAAAGATAGGAGAATTAGAAATTCCAGCTTAACCTTAGTTCCACAAAGGACTGGATGATTAGAAAGCCTTCCTCTGGAGTATAGCTTTTCTGGGTTCCAATCCAAAGCCTAGGAGATTTATCAGACCCCATCACCCAAATTTAGCAGGGGGGGGGCTTAAACTCCAACTTTTTTGTAAACTTCCCAAGCTCTGCACCTCTTTTAAGGCTCAATTCAGCTTCTCTAACTCTTCAGGAATTGGCAGAAACCCTCACAGCCTTTCTCATCCAGGGTTCCACCAGAGAATGAAGACTGATGCCCTAGAGCACCTACTGTATACAAAATGAATTTACTTCTCTTCTACACATCTAGAAGGATAGTAGTTTTGTACCATCCTTGGGACAGTTGAGGAAATCATCACTCAAATCATTTTCTACCTTCTGTGATTCAGATGGAATAAGTCCCGCTGAGAAAGGCTGCCCCACGGGCTTCGTCTGCCTTGTTTACTACGAGGTCCCCAGTGCCTGGCATGAGTCCACATTCAATAAATACTCTCTGAGTGAATGAATGAATGAATGACAGTAATGGATTTATACTGGTTCACTCATTCTTCCAAGTGTTCTTCCTTGAGAAGAATGACCTCTATCTGAAAGGTGACTGGCCAGAAGAGAGATGCCAAGTGTCTCTAGTACCACTGTGAAGGAGAAAGGGTTCCTGGCCCACCAGAAGGCACAGCTAACTCACAGTGCAGAGGTTTCTCTACAATGAAAATATAGCCACCAGACTGTCAGAGTTCATAATGTTAGCACTAAGACTACTCGTTGCTCAGCTTCTAGACTCACCAGAAACGTTCTGATTATCACTTGGTCTAATAGCAGACCTGCTTGAAGGAAGATGTCCTGTTCTGTCATAAACAAGAGTATCGGGTCTGTCTAGTACAATGTTCTCAATACACAAATTGATCATAGTTTTAAACTTTGTAATCCCATAAAATAAGTCATAAAAAGGTACAAATCCTAAGTGCACAGCTTAGTGAATTTTCACCAAGTAAGCACAGCTACGTGACCAGCAGCCAGATTAAGAAATGGAGCATCAACCGTCCCCCAGCAACTCTCCTTGTGCCCATCCTCAGTTACTATCTCCCCCCAAAAGTAACCACTATCCTGATTTTCAACACCATTGATGAGGTTTACTTGGTCGAACTTTCTACAAATGGAATCAGAGTAGCGACCCCTTTGTGCCAGGTTTCTTTCACTTAGCACTGTGTGTGTGAGATTCGTCCACGTTGTTATACGTGGCGACAGTCGGTTCCTTTTCGCTACTCGGCAGTATTGGTCTATGAGATTACACTGCAACTTGTTTATGCACTCTTGTGGGGACAGGAATTTGCCTCTTTCTGGTTTCGCCTACATGTTCTTACACAGCCTCCTGGAGCATCCGTGTGCGCATCTCTGTGAGCAGCTCCCAGGAGCAGCAGTGCTGCGTCATGGGGCAGCACGTGTTCGGCTTCACCGGGTGGTGCCGAACGTGTGTTCCAAGTAGTTGTACCAATGTGCACTCCCACAGCAGCAGATGAGAATCCTGCTGCCCCTCATTCTAGCTAACACGTGACATTTTCTTTTTGATTTCAATCACCCTGGCAGGTGTGAGTACGTTGGATAGTATGCTTTTCATATACTAATGTCTGGGACAGAATTAGCAAGAGTCTTCCCTGAAAGACAGCACTATGTTGGTTAACTGAAGAATTAGATTTCTGAGCCAACAATAAAAATACTTATATACCACTTTTTATATGCCAGGCACTATTTTAAGTACTTTCCATATGTTAATTTATTTAATCTTCACAGCAATCCCATGACATAAACACTAATATTTCCATTTACAGATTAGGAACTCAGACACAGAGCAGTTAAGCAACTTACCTAAGGCCACACAGCAATTAAAGGCACAGCAAGGATTTGAAACTAGTCAGTTTAGCTCCCAACTTTGCTTTTAACCACTGTGAAATACTGCCTGTTCCTATAAAACTGAAGGTCAGACCCTGTACCATACTGAACTCCCGAGGATAATGCCACACTATAAGGACATATCTAGATGGCCAGCTGATCCTCCATTTGCATCACCCAACATAACAATGTGGTTTTATTTTAAACTGCTTTAATCCTGAACTATCTACTAAGATTCCACGTCCTGTTATGTACCTCACACTATTGTACCTATAAACAAACTGAATAGAATACAAATAAAAGTATAATGATGATAATAAACCTCATCAATAATATACCAGCCCCAAGCCTCTCCAGCTGTCCCTGCACCACTAACGCCTTCCAAGTGTCCAGGCCTCTGAAGGTCATGTTGAGTCTCCACAGAGAGCCTTCCAGCTCTTCCTATCTGGGTGCTGCCAGGGCCCTTTCCTGTTTGGTTTAAATGTTGTCTCCTCTAGAACATCCTTCCACATTCCATCAAGCAGTCAATCTTCCCTGTCTGGTCCTCCCTAAATATTATGTACATAAGTCAATTACAGGTGTTCTTATCCTGAAGTAACTGTGTTTTGTTTCTGTATCAAGAAATCAAACATTGATTATTTACTATATGCTGGGCCCTGTGGATAAAAAGCCATGGTCCTATCATCAATAATTTAAAATGTAATGAGAAACAATAAGACAAAGGAGTGATCACATTGCTCTAAGATAAGCAGCCTAAATAGGATGTACACATGGATCCACACAATAGAGAATGACCCCTGAAACATGCAGGGGAATATGGAAGGATTCAAAGTGAAGGTGATAACCGTGTTCCTTCCTAGACTCTGATCTACTTGAAGGCAAGGACTGAGTTCTACGAATGCTATTAAATGCTCGAGGAAAAGATAAAACTAAGACAGTAGGTTCTTGTAGGAAATCTATCATAACAGAGGACTAATCTAGTAGTCCTCAAATTCCCCTCCCTGCCTCAGCGCTAATTCACCTGAGGGATATGACCACATCACAGTCGCTCAAAAACAACCATCATCACTCAATTATAATTTGCCTCCATAATTGGACAAGCCTAATTATGGAGGCAAATTCTGCTTTCCATGCCTCAGTGACACTGTCATTGCAGAGTCCTTTATTCCCTACATAAAGCACTTCTTTTGGTTGTTTTATTTAAAGTAAGGAGGAAAAAAAACCCCTCTGTATTCATAAATTTAAAATCTGAAATTATTTCCTAAAGGTTTACATTTCTAAAGTGGGTCAACCTTTCAAGCAATTTAGGAACGAGATCGACTTGTGAGGCTCCTGATAGACATTTCAAGTAAATTGCATACTGCTCTTCTTCTTGCTTCTGGTAAAATGGATATAAAAAATTACAGAACCTTCATCTTTTTATCTAAAATAAAAAGGTGTCCCTAGGCTTTTCAATTCACATTTAAAACGCATTTTCATAAATAACCTTTTCACAATCTGTACTCTGTTTTAATTAAATTTCTCACTATGGAAAACAAGATAATTGAAGCAGTTTAGAGATTAGTTAACTGTCAAAAAATTATGCCAGTAGTCACTGCGCTGGGAAAAATTTGCCATTAGTACAACCCTCACCTGTACTAAAATCCCCAAACTAGTCATGTAATTAAAACTTCAGGTGAGCTCTCAAAAGAACGAGAAAAAGTATTTCACTGAGTCTTTACACAAAATCTACATTAAAGAATTACATGTACATTTAAAAAGTATATTTGGTTTTCCCTAAAGGCCTTCACTGATGTTCCTAGTGGTCAAAATTTCAGAAGAGTTTATTATACAGCAAAAGCGGAAGTGGTGGTCCCTGTATGCCGTGTGACAGGGGAGGATACCGCTTATGGCAGTAGCAGCCTTCCTCTAGAGACAAGCGTCATCTTCTACGGCTTTAAGGAGCCACGATGCTAGAGGACACAGCAGGCAGAAAGGGCATGTCTGCTTGCAGAACACAAGGTTCAGATTTCTGCTCCCATTCAAAACGCTCTTCTCTGATAGAGTCAATGCACATGTCCTATGAGAAAATACCCATAGTAGTTGCAGGACTGTTAAAACCAATTACTACTTAATCATGCACCACTTGCTCTAAGTCTTGCATAGCAACCTTTATGTCTGAAGTGATGAAATAACTTTTCCCATTCATTTGTCAGTTTGTCTGTTTGCAAACACAGAGTTGTAATTTCAAATTAGACGACACTGACTTGTCCAGGTAGTACTGGGTCTTGGTTAAGAGCATGGGCTCTGGAGCAGACGGCTGGGCTTTAACCCCTGACCAGCTGTGTGACTGATGAAAGGATTCTTCATGGTGGTATCTGAAGGATATAACAGATCCATGGAAAGAGCTGAGAAAAGTGCTTGTGAGGAAGTAAGGGCACATGAGTTTTATTACTTACTACAAGTGTGATTTGGGAAAAATTAGTTATCCTAAACTGTCTGGAGACTGCAATATTTACATCACAGGGCAGAAGTGAGGATTGAGTAAGATAATATAGGAAAAGTGCCCAGCACACTAATATGCTGCAAAACATAAACATCTAATAAATGGCAGCTGTATTTTCTTCTACCAACTTTAAAAAATTGAAGAAGGGGCCGGCCCGGTGGGGCAGCGATTAAGTGCACGTGCTCCACTTCGGCAGCCTGAGGGTTCTCAGGTTCAGATCCCGGGGGGCGCGCACCGATGCACCGCTTGTCAAGCCATGCTGTGATGGCGTCCCATATAAAGTAGAGGAAGATGGGCCCGGATGTTAGCCCAAGGCCAATCTTCCTCAGCAAAAAGAGGAGGACTGGCATTGGATGTTAGCTCAGGGCTGATCTTCCTCACAAAAAAAAAAAGTTGAAGAATATACCATTTCTCTGTGATTACTGAATCAGAAAAATACTAGAAGACCGCAACAAGAGTACACTGTTGTACAGTTTTGTGATGGTTTCCAAATGAAACCATCTGCTTCAGGAAGTGTCCTTACAAACACATAATAAAGCAATAACTTCTGACCTTAAGACTGAAGTTGATGATTTTACAAAGAAGCACCTAGAAAACTCTGGATCCTCTGCAGTCAGTAAGGCAGACCAGGTAAGGGCATCAGTTTGGAAAAAAGGTCCATGGCTAGGGCTGTCTTGTTATACAATGATGCCTCTAGCTCTGGTTCTTGTACTCTTTCCTCACTCATTTTCTCATTTCTTCCAGCTCATAACGTTATACAAGTTAGAATGCTGGGAACAAAGCTTTAGACCAGTGGATAGAGAATCTGGGATCCAATCTCAGTTTACCTACTTTTCATCCCCATAGGTCACTGGACAGTACGCACATCCTTGGACAGTGTGGGTTGGGTTATTTTCTTTATCTGTGGCTTAGTGACCATTATTCCTCCTGTGCAGATGAAGACATCCCCGACAGCACTCTGGTGCAGACTGGATGCAACAGGGTAAGGTAAAGTGCAGTAGTACAGTGTGCTCCACCACACATCAAAATCCCTTGTGGAACATTCAAACATGTGGATGCCCAGACCCTATCCCTACAAATTCTGACCAGAGGGTCTGGAGGGAAAAGCGCCTGGGTACTACAGTCAGATGTACTTGGCTCTGCTACTTCATACCGCCCAACAGCCTCGAGGAGCCTCCATCTCCTCATTTAAAAACCTGCTTAGCTAAGGCAGAGTGCAGGCTTCAGTGAAAGCCCTTCACGTGCCTGGCAGTCCTCGTCTGTCTCAAGTAGGCACTACCACATCACATGGGGTGATGTGAGGATAATTTCAGTCTGTTCAGTAAACATCTTATAGCTGGATAATCAGAGCATATCAAGTACCTGAGAGAGTTTTCATATTCTGATGAACTTGCATGACTTCATCTAGAATGCTCTACCATACTTAGTCTTAAAGGTGATTAACACATCAGCTCAGCCTCCAAAGTGTAGAATGATTGCACAACACTAAGATATCAAGGGATCTTAGTGAATGGTAAATACTTCCTATGAATACATCCTATGAATAGATGGCTGATGCAGTCATAATTAAATGAGTAAGAAAATAATATGATTAAAATTTCTAAGACGATTTTAGTTTATACATCCTGAATGGTGAGTCTTCATTCGAAAAAAAAAAACCTCATTTTAAAACATTTTTCAAAACTTGTGCTTTAGAATTCGAAGGACTCATAACCGCTCACACTGTTAGCTTGTTTCTCTCATTAAAATGTTTGCCTCATTTATTCGGTGACTTTCCTTTCAATATCAATATTTCTACTTGATGAAAATACAATTTCTTATTAGAAAAAACATCTTTAGGGTGATAGTGGAAACCAAGTAAGCTTCAGAAAATGCTCAATTACAGAATTTCAAGTTGGAGAAGAGGTTGGGAGAGCACCTGGTCTAACCTCTGATTTGTTATGTAAAGTATGATCATATGCATTTTGGAGAGGAAGAAACTAAAAAGGTTAAATAATTTACCTAAGAAAGAAATAGATGGTAATACTGACAAGAAGGGGGTTTAGAAACCAAGTATTTTACCTCTCAGAATAATATTTTTTATTAAATTGCATTGTTTGTTTTTCCTATTTATCAGTTCACTAAATTAGCCGCATTACGTTTGCAAAAATTGGCTAAAGATGCTTAATTTCATCTCGCTAAGTATGTTTAACAGTGCACATGACACACGGAATGATGGAATTGAACTGGCATTAATAAAGGCGATCCTCCACATGCTTATTTAGTGTCTCCAAAATGTCAGGCCCTTTGATAGGCTCTGAGAAAACTAAAATAAAATTTAAAAAAAGACAGTTCATGACCTAAAGAAATCCACAGTCTAGTGAGGACAAGTAAGTAGACAGCGAGGTGGTGCCAAGTGCACCAAAGATGCTGCTGACTGTGCTTGATCAGAACCAGGAAGGTTTCACGACTGAAAAATAAAGAGTAACAAGAGTTGCCAGGAACAAAACAAGAAGAGGCACTCGAAGAGAACCAACAGCACATGCGACAGTGTCCAAGTCCCTGGTACGTTTAAGGAACTGTACTAGGTATTGATGGAAATAAAACGATAATATGGGGAGAGCAGAGGGTTATGAGGCTGAACAGTCAGTCAGACAGAAAGACAGACAAGAAAGGCTTCAGATGTCACTTTGAAGAATCTCAGCTTTATCCTGCGAGACTGAGATCCTTCTAAAATTCTAAATTAGTTCTTACCTTCTAGGGCCAAGGGGGCAGCAGCATTATCAGACTTTAGATATTAGAAAGTACACCGGAAGTGGTATGAATTATATATTGCTAAAGAGAAGGGACCAGGGCCAGGCCAAGACTAAACGCAACGGTGTGACTAAGGAAGCTATGGCAATTGTCTAGATGTGAGTCTGTCCATCCGTCCGTCCATTCATCCATCCATCTAAATAATCAGCATTTATTGAATGACTACTATATGTTAGATGTAGGAATGAAAGAATGAACAAAGATTTAAAGTTAGTGAGAGGTCAGGCACGAAAACAAATATACAAACAAATAAGAGCAAATTTGAAAAGAGCAGCTGCTGCGAGAAGACGTAACCAGAGCACATGCTGTGGACACTGGGAGGTTGGCGAGAATACTTCCTGAGGAGGACAGGCATCTTAACTAAAGCAGCTGTGATGCAGATGAACTGGAGCTCCAACACTTATTTCCAAAGACATGAAAAGACCTGGGTTACTGCTTGAATCCAGGGAATGAAGAAGATGAACCAATGGGCCTGCGAGCCTGAGCACAGGCAGAGCCACTTACCCACCCAGGACTCGGGAAGAAACGAGGCCCTCCACCCTGGCCCTTACCCCAGCTTTCACAGTGTCGTGGGGCACGCAGGGAGAGCTGGACACAGGAAGGTGAGACCAGAGAGAGCTCAAGAGAGAGGCCAGAGTCAGAGATTCAGATATAGTGGTTATTAACAAATAAATGTTAGGTGAAAGGATGGAAATTGACAAGATTTTTCAGAGATAGTAAATAAAACTAACATATCGAGTGTTTGGGGAATGTGCATCTATTTAGATTGCATTTACTTTTTTGGTATGTGAAACCTAGAGCAATTTATCAAAAATGGTTTCACTTTAGAAATTCTTATGTAAATTGGGCTCTGCCAGGAAGCATCAAACGTATCTTTCTGTGTGACTACACCAACATTTTGAATTGTTAAAGTGTTCTCACTGAATGTGTTCTGGCTTACACTAATTAATTTGTCAGTTATTTAATTATTTGGACAGTAAGTAAGGAATCAATGTCATTTTGGGAAAGAGGTACTTCTTGTTCTCAAAAAAGATGAGGAGTTACTGTAATTATGTCTAATTTTACTAAGTTAAAAGTGGAGCAGAAGGTCTCAATTTATACTTAAATGGTTGAAAACACATCCATTATCTGTTTTCTTCTTCTTTGGGAAAAAGCTAATCATGTTAAATTGCCTTATTTTCTTACAGTTATTCTTAAAAGACAAGCATTCACTGAGAGAACGATCTGGTCTCACCGAGGGTTAGCCTATTCTGCTCAAATGGCTACTGTGTATGTTACATGTACTTCTGTAACAATCATCCTTTCACAGTCTAACACTTATTTCTAACAGATGTTCTCAATGACACACACTCAGGGAATACTCTGTGACAGTGACTCTGCTGAAGAACAGTTGGCTTCTATGACATTATAAATGATCAAATATCTTCACCAACTCACCTTGAGAAAAATCAGTCAAATTTCAATATGGACATTTTGACAAGCAAATACCTTCAAATTATCAGGCTTTCTCACTTGGGCTAATAAAGCACATTCTTAGAACGGGCATACTATAACTACTTAATAAAAATAATTTTAACATATATACCATTAATTGAGTTTTTCTTGGGCCTAAAACTATACTGGAATACTTTCATTTTAGTATACATAATCTGAAGAATACTGAGTATTTTAAGGATTGAAATCTATGTTTTCTCAAGAAAGCAACAGTCGTGGCAGGATACGAAAGAAAGGATTTTATCCTCTTTTTTGTTTAAATAAGCAACTGATATCATTTCTTTTTGTCTTTTATTCTGGAGATAATGGCCTCGGATACCAAATGTTAAATGAAAGTTAAAATAAAAAGTAAATTGAATTGGTTAGATATAACCCAGCAAGTTCTATAGAAATAAAACATTTATCACTATGAATGTATTTCAACAAGATCTTTAAAAATTATATTTCTGAGTTGTAAAGGAATGACAAGCCTTTTTTAAGATATAGATGCTCTTAAAATTCTTAAATAGTGAAAATGCTATTTTTTATTTTTGCCAAAAGTGTAATAATAATGCTCTGTTTATTATTTTTTTAAATCCTAACCCCATCCCGTTCTTCCTAACAGTTCTCAATTTCCATTTGCCTACTCCAGGTAGCTTAAAACCAGAGAATTATTCAAATGCAAGGGACGACAGAGGTTATTTAATTCAGTTTCCTATCATCCCTTTTATAGCACTCCTGAAGAGGGCCACGTGCAATATCTGCTTCGTTTTCTCCAAAGATGAGGAGATCTTATAATCTCAGCTAATAGGGCACTGTTTTTAATAGAGCACTGATTGTTTGAGATAGAATGCAGCCCTTGAATTTTGAATCCCGAATCTGCTTCTTTATCCCATGTGACTTTGAACAAGACACTTAACTTCCCCAACCTTAAATTCTCATTTTTACAACAGGATCATAATATCTCATTGAGTGGCTGTGAGAACAACATGACATCACACATATCAAAGTGCCTTGTCGGGAGTAGTTTCTCATTAAATATTACGTTCTTCTTGAAAGTTTATTCTTACACTGAGATGAGATTTACAATTTGTTACTGTTACCTTCAGGAGCTACACAGAGTTAATGTTATCTCTCTGTAACCCACAACTGCCCTCTGAGCACTAGAAGGCAAGAATAACTAAGGGAAGATCTTTTTTCAAATGCCAACCATCACACTTCCCACCGGACTGTTACAATCATGACTTGGAAAAGATCAATGGTAACGTTCATTAGGAAAAATCATCAGGTCTATGTAGGGTTATCTAGTCCAATAAACATTTACTAAGTGCTTACAATGTGCCAGAAACTATGCTATTGGCTAGAGATTAAAGAAGTTTGTAATCTGCTGAGAAACAGACATATACTAACCAATGATTGTACTACCCAGCTATACGCTAATAATTAAGTTATATATAAATTGCTATGTGAATAAAAATGAAAAACCACACAGAAGGCATCTGGGATGGGTTCTCCACAGGTGGCAATTTTAAAAAACTCAGTCTTGAGAATATTCATTCATTCATTCACTCATTCAGCAAACATTTATTAAAGACCTACTACGGGCCAGACATTACACCAGGTGCTGGGAATATAATGGTGAATGGGGGTTGGGGGGGGAGGATCCCCACCCTCATGGAGTTTAGAATCTAATTTATGATTACTCCAGTGTAATGGAATAATTATTTTAATATATTCTAAGAATAACAACTTCAACTTTCCCACTTGCTACATAAATGAATAACCATTTTTTGGGGTTATAGAATCCTAGGCTTTTTAAGTTGGATATCTTATTGTATACCCACTCGATCTAAAATCCTAGAAACAAGCAAGCAAACAAAATAAAATTTTTTTTTAACTTTTTTACCCCCTTCTCATGCTGCAAAACTAAGCATGTTGTGAGAGTAATCTGTGCAAGGATTTCAAACAGTTAAGACCAACAGCCAATGTCTGGGCATATGCCAGAGACCGCAAAGCTGTATTAGAGGGGGTGGAAGTAGGAAATTCAATTAAAGCTGGGTCAGGGGAGGAAGATGAGGTCAAAAGAGCACAGCTGAGTGTCAGAGCTCCTGGAGGTGAGGTGAGGTGAGGTGAGGTGAGGTGAGGTGAGGTGAGGTGTGGGCAAGGTGAGGTGGTGATTTCCTCATACCAGCTACCAAGAATGTTTGTTATGTGCAGTGTTCAACTACTGAAGCTTCCACTGTAACTGTGTGGAGGGCTTAAAAAATGCTAGGCTAAGTGGGGAAAAGCCTTGTTCTTGGTTATTAATTTTAATAAGCATTCCCAAGAATAACAGATACAAAATTAAGAGGGAAAGTTATAACACATAACCTAAACTCTTCATGACAGTAATTCAACTTGGGGAAGCGAGTGTACTCACGATAGGATTCCTACTATACCACATAAAGCCTACTCAGAAAGTACACAACCATTTTACGTGCGCAAGAGTTGTTGTACGAAGTTGAAGAAATTGCTAATGCTCCATTCCAGCCAAATTAAAACGAAGATGGCAAATGTGGCTGTCAGTTATTTGAAGGCAACACTGTGGTGCGGCAGAAAGACCTGTGCTGGAACTGCGGTCACAGAGACAGTCAGTGCCTGGGGAGCGCTAGGTGTGAGCGTGGGACTCAACAACGAGGCTGCCTTTCTCCTCCAGAGCTTTCAAACTCTTGTCTGCTCCTGAAAGTACACAAGTATTCTTCCACACGAGCACTACGTCATCATCCATTGTAGTGGATGGAAATGGGACTAAATTAACTCTACAGAATACTTTTCAAATCAATTGTTTTAATGACTTTCCCATCATTTATCAACAAAATTCAGAGCTACGAACAGAAAAACCAAGTGCCTTGAATTTCTCTTCCTTTTACTCCCCTAAACTTTAACCTTTCAAGAAAATTTTATTTGTATTCATCTAATTTCATTCTAGACTCACCAGAGTCTCCATGCTGAGACAAAGCATATGTGTGTCTTGTTCACACAGTAGGAATTCAATCAATCTTTGCTGAGTGGAAAGATGAATTAATGCATGGAAAGGAGGCAACAGCTCTTTCTGAAACATGGATTGTGAAGCCAAAAAAGTTAAATACCATGCCTGACTGATACATATTTATGGTAGAGTGGGGTCCAGAATCCAGGTTTCCCACACCCAGTGCCTCACAGTTACCCTAACACCAGCCAGAAACATCTACATTAATCTAAACCTAAGAGAACTCAAGGTGAGCCAAGGTAGAAATAAACAGACACTGGGCCTACCTAAAAGGAATTTAACAGTATCTCCTTTCCTTTACAGTCACTGCTATTCTCAGCATGTGTGGAAGAGCTCAAGGCATGATTATTATTGTCAGCCTGGTAAGAATATTAGGAAAGAGGAATACATCCAACTGTACGGAATACAAAGAGAAGAGACAGAGGCCACATCCTTCCCCAACTGAACAGCAAAATGGTGAAACTGTCTATTACAGAATTTATTTGTTAAATATAATTTACTGAGCTCCCAGTACGCACTCTCTGCCAAGTATCAAAAGATAAAACCTCTCTATGCTTGCTCTTCTGGAAGTCACAGTCTAGGAGGGAGGGAGACATGGAACGATTGTAGTAATCCTCAATAGGTCAGCTCTGACCTCCTCTGACTTTCCCTAGTATAGCTGACTTAAGCCTAGAAGGACAAACAGGAGAGAGATGAAGTGAGAAGAGAACTCTAGGCAGAGAAAGCAGTGTGAGCAAAGGTCTGGAAGCCTAAGAGGACACAGCATATTCAGGGAATTACAAACAGGTCAGTATGTCTAGGACAAAGACTTGGGTCTTTCCAGTGGCTGCAGATGAAGCTGAAGAGGTTGTCTGTGGCCCAGGGGATTACTGCAACCTTCCAGACACTGTGCAAAAAGGTGCTGAGCCCCTAGCGAGAGATCTCCAGTAAAGTAAAACACTAAAACTCACTGGTTCTTGCATTGTAGCCCTGCCACTGCTTTCCCTTCTTTGACACCAGTTCATATACTCTTTCTTTAATACTTTCAGTTACTAACATGAAACATCTATCTACTACTTATATTCTTTTTTATGGTAAACTAGGAAGTTATAGTAAGAATCCCAGGGAATTTGTATTGTATTCTTGTTAAAAAATTCTTCCTCCTTTCCCCCTAGCCCAGTTTTCATGGTTATATTTTCTTTCAGTTTTCATGGTTATATTTTCTTTCTCCTATGTTAAGTAAGTTTATGAACCGTATCAAAGAATTATTGAATGGTAAATGGAAAAACTAGCTGATTTGCATTAACTTAAAAAATTGAGAACTTTGTTTTCTTCATTGAAAAGAATTTCCACTAAGAATCCATATTCAATGGCAGAGCTTAAGAGGAAACACTTAAGGGTAAAAACAGGTTGGTATATGTAGTCAATTATTTTTTATAGGATTGAGTTACTCAGAGGCAACGTAGAGTGGAAGAGGAAAGAATGCTACATTAAAATCCTGTAAGAGCTTGATAACATGTCTCCTTGACCCTGGTCTTGAACCTCCACACCACCCAAATTCATCTTCTATATCTTAGATTTAAGCTATTTTATGAACAAATTATTTTTTTTTTCCATTTTTGGTACCTCTAGTACCAAGTACTTATTTAGCACTTAATAAATGTTTGCTGAACTCTGGTGGGAATATTCAAGAACTAAAACAAAGTGAGGGAGTCTACTTGGTCACAGCACCCAATGCTGTGTCTGGACTGGGTCAATCTGATCACCAAAGCTGTTGTGTGACACCTTCACTTACATAATCTCCATAAGTCTCTTGTGTTGGGGGTGGCGGTGGAGGTCTGTACCCAGTTGGGGGCACTCCTCTTGCTCTAGGAGTGAGCAGTCCTCTTCCCCGACTCACTGGCCCTCGAGTGGAAATGACTCCCCTAGAAGCTGGCGTCCCTCGTGGCACACCAACTCCAACTGGCCGGGCTGTGACTCCTCCCCTTCCCCTGCAAGCAAGAGGGTCAAATTAGCAATATATATCATGTTCTCTAACATTTCATTGTTCACATGCATTTATACTCAGAAAAATCAACACTGCATATTCTGTAAAAGGAAATAAGGAAACTACACACAAAGTAAAACTTAAAGCAAATGAGAAACAGGTATCTACCAACAGGAAGTTAAGTCATTTAGGCACCTGGTCCAGCAACAATAAATATGGTAACATCAAAGAAATTAAGACTCAATTTCTGGCTAGGATACAGAGCAGAAAGCTATGGCATCTGGGAAGGCTGCATCCACCAAGGACTTCTCTACAATGCCATGCCAGGGTCACACCCAACCTTCACTCCAGCACTAGGATGTGGGCCTCACTTTGCTTGTCTATGGACAAGGAAACTGAGGCCTAGAGAGATCTTAAAATTGCCTGAGAACACACAGCTAGCAAAGCCAGGAACCAAAATATATGCCAGGGTTCCATGACAGAGAGAATAAAAGGAGCTTTCCCAAATAATGTATCAACTACACAGTAATTTAAAATACCATTCTTAAGTTAAATACAGATATTTTCTATTCATGTATTTCTTTCTTTCTTCTTTTTTTTTTTTTGTGAGGAAGATCAGCCCTGAGCTAACATCTGATGCTAATCCCCTTTTTTGCTGAGGAAGACTGGCCCTGGGCTAAGATCCGTGCCCGTCTTCCTCCACTTTATATGGGATGCCGCCACAGCATGGCTCGACAAGCGGTGCGTTGGTGCATGCCCAGGATCCAAATCAGCGAACCCGGGGCTGCCGCACCGGAGCACGCGCACTTAACTGCTCGCGCCACCGGGCCGGCCCCCACATTCATGTAAGGAAGGAGGCAGCTGTACCAAGAATAGTTCAACATAAGCAAAAACCTGAGAAAACGTGCAGGTCCTATGAGGAAATGAGGACAGAAAAATGCAGCTACTCCAGAGAATAAGGGCACAGCCAGATCCACCTCCCACGGACAAAGTCCCCCAAACGAGGAGAAACACAGCAGATAGCGGGGCTGCCTCCATTTCAGTTATCTCTTGCTTCTCTAGTTTGACTGGACAGCAAATAGACAGCTAAAAACTTAATTTCCAAAAACAACAGAGAAAATTAACAAAACTCAAAGCTGGTTCTTTGGAACGATCAATTAAATTGATAAAACTCTAGACAGACTAAACAAGAAAAAAAAAATGATATCAGAAATGTAAGAGGGTCATCACTACTTATCTCAAGGACATTAAAGGATAACAAAGAAAGATTATGAACAACTCTAGGCCCACAAATTTGTTAACTTAGATGGACTGGATTTTGAAATATACAAATTCTTTGAAATATACAAATGACGAAATTGCATACAAGGAGAATTAAGTAAACTGAATAAACTTATGTCTATTAAAGAAATTTAATCAATAATCAATGTTCCAAAAAAGAACGCACGAGGCCAAAATACTTTCACTGGTGAATTCTAACAAATATTAAAAGAAGAAATTATATCAGTTCTCCACAATCTCTTCCAAACTCATTTTATGAGGCTGGTCATTGCGACTGCCTCCTGAAAATTACTTCTATGTTACTAGTCAGAGGCTGGGATTGGCCTGGGCCAGCCAGGGAGGACAGAAGTGACTGGCCTCCACTTGGCCTTGAGCTCTGGTGGGGTCCTGTTTTAGAAGGCACCTCCCAAGAATTTTTTTGTAAGTCGTCCTCTAGGAGCCACGATTGGCCAAGGGTGGGGGACAGGGAGGCCTCAGGAGGGCACTGTGGGGCTGGCCTAGCTGCTATTTGACCTCTCCAGGAAGAGACATGTGGTCCAAGGAGGAACAAGGACAAGGCTTCCTAATAACCAAAGACATTAGATAAAGACATCATAAAATGAAAAAAAAAAAAAACTATAAATTAATATCTCTCGTGAACAAAGATGCAAAAATCTTCAAAAGTAGTAGCAAATTAAATCTGACAATGTATGAAAAAATTACACATGACCAAGTGGGATTTATTCCAGGTATGTAAGGTTGGTTCAATATTAGAAAATCAATGTGATCCACCACATCAACAAGACTTAAGAAGAAAAATCACATGATCAGAGCAGAAAAAGCATCTAACAAAATGCAACACGATTCATGATAAAAACTCTCAGCAGATCATGGCGGAGTGAGCTTTCCCGTGAACTCTTCCCCCGACAAGATACAACAAAAGCAACAGTCACAGACCAACAACGGAATCCCAGACAGTGAAAACCTAGAGCGGAGGGATCCACACTGCCGCACATCTGAGATTGGAATGTGCTGGGCCCCCGGAGGAAGTGGGGAGAGGTAAGGAGAACTCCGCTCCCTCCCCATCAGATCAGCGATCCGGTCCGCGCGGCTCCCAGAGAGGGGGGAGGGGCGGCCCTCGGCGGGGAAACCGTGGCTCTTCGGACTCTCTCAGCCAGTGGGAAACTCTCGCACAGAGGACTCAGAGGAGCCACAGGGCTACCATCAACATCTGAGCACCCCAGAGAGCGGATAAAGAGGGGCAAACGAGAAGCCTCCCACGTCAGGGACCCAGAGGGCAAAAGAGAGAGCTCCCTGATCCATGCCACCCGGACTCTGCAGCTCAACCGACCAGACCAGACCTAGCGATCCGCGGCAGACCTGATCAAACGACTGGACCCGTGGATGGCAGCGGGAAAAAAACAAAACAAAACAAAACTGCAGATCGCAGCAGAAAAACCGGGGCAGAGCGCAGGGGGCTTAGACTACACAGACCTTTACCACAAGACAGTGGCGGCAGGTGGAAATTGCAACCAGAGACTTCCAGGATGAGGAAAAACAAAACCAACACAGGAACCACAATGCAAAAATATATGAAATCACCAGACCAGAAACAAAATGACAAGCACCCAGAAATCAACCCCAAAGACACAGAAATCCATAAACTAAATGACAGAGATTTCAAAATAGCTATCATAAAAACACTCAATGAAATACGAGACAACACAGACAAACAATTCAATGAGATTAGGAGTTTCTTCACAAAAGAGATTGAAATCATAAAGAAAAACCAATCAGTGCTGATGGAGATGAAGAACACAGTGGAGGAGATAAAGGAAAATCTGGAATCTTTAAAGAACAGAGCTGACAATATGGAGGAAAGAGCTGACAATATGGAGGAAAGAATTAGTACTTTAGAGGACAGGAATACAGATATACTCCAGATGGAAGAGGAGAGAGAACTAAGACTAAAAAGAAATGAAGAAAGACTCCGAGAAATATCTGACTCTATTAGAAAATGTAACATAAGAATTATAGGTATTCCTGAGGGAGAGGAGAGGGAAAGAGGAACAGAGAGCCTATTCAAGGAAATAATAGCTGAGAATTTCCCAAATCTGGGGAAGGAGCAGGAAATACCAGTAAGCGAAGCCAACAGGACACCTATATATATTAACAGACAAAGGCCTTCACCACGACACCTAGTGGTAAGGCTAGCCAGGGTCAACGACAAAGAAACAATATTAAGGGCAGCTAGACAAAAACAAAAAATAACCTACAAAGGAACTCCCATCAGGCTCTCAGCGGATTTCTCAACATAAACTTTTCAGGCTAGAAGAGACTGGAATGATATATTCAAAATACTGAAACACAAAAACTTTCAGCCAAGAATACTCTATCCAGCAAAAATATCCTTCAAATATGATGGAGAAATAGTAACTCTCCCAGATAAACAAAAGCTAAGGGAGTTCATGGCCACGAGACCCCCACTACAAGCAATACTCCAGAAGGCCCTCAGGCCTGAAAAAAGAAAAGAAAGGGAACACAAAGCTTGGAGGAAGGAGAAAAGTAGGTAGACAAAATCAGAGAAATAGTAGATCTTTACCGGAATAGGTTAGCAACCACTTAAATACTAAATTCAAAGATCAAAGGAAGAAATTCACCAAAAATAAATTTAACCTCATCACTGTAAACACACAGCCACAACACAAGATAGAATAAGGTATAACAAGAACAACTTAGAAGGGGAAGAGGAAAGTGACTGAATTGACTTAGTATAAGGAAATAGGCGGCCATCAGATAATGGACTATCTCATACACAAGATTTTTTGCCCAAACCTCAAGGTAACCACTAAACAAATAATCAAAGCAAAACCACATATGATAAGCAAAGAGAAAACTAGAAGAATCATAAGACAGAACAACCAAACTGAATTAGCACTCCAAAACAAATGGGACAAGAAACAAAGGAAATGCAAAAGAACCAGAAAATAAGTGACAAAACAGCAACATTAAGCCCTCATATATCAATAATTACCCTAAATGTAAATGGATTGAACTCTCCAATCAAAAGATACAGAGTGGCAGGATGGATTAAAAAGCAAGACCCAACAATATGCTGCCTTCAGGAAACACATCTTAGCGCTAAAGACAAGCACAGGCTCAGAGTGAAAGGATGGAAGACAATACTCCAAGCTAATGGCAAACAAAAGAAAGCAGGTGTTGCCATACTCATATCAGACAAAGTAGACTTCAAGATAAAACAGGTTAAGAAAGACAAAGAAGGGAAATATATAATGATAAAAGGGATACTACATCAAGAAGACATTATCACTTATAAATATATATGCACCCAACATAGGAGCACCAATGTACATAAAGCAACTATTAACAAACCTAAAAGGAGAAATCAACAACAACACAATAATAGTAGGGGATCTTAACACCCCACTTACAGCAATGGATAGATCATCCAGACAAAAAGTCAATAAAGAAATAGTAGACTTAAATGAAAAACTGGACGAGATGGACCTAGTAGACATGTACAGAGCACTCCATCCAAAAACAGCTGACTACACATTCTTCTCAAGCGCGCATGGAACATTCTCTAGGATAGACCATATGCTGGGAAACAAAGCAAGCCTCAATAAATTTAAGAAGATTGAAATCATAACAAGCATTTTTTCAGACCATAAGGCTATGAAACTGGAAATGAACCATGAACAAAAAAACTGGGAAAGTGACAAAAAATGTGGAGATTAAACAACATGCTACTGAACAACCAATGGATCATTGATGAAATTAAAGGAGAAATCAAAAACTATCTGGAAACAAACGAAAATGATAACATGCCATATCAAACCATATGGGATGCAGCAAAAGCGGTCCTGAGAGGGAAACTCATAGCGATACAAGCCCACCTTAACAAACAAGAAAAAGCCCTAATAGGCAACCTTAAATTACACCTAACAGAACTAGAAAAAGAAGAACAAACAAAGCCCAAAGCCAGCAGAAGGAGAGAAATAATAAAAATCAGAGCAGAAATAAATGAAATTGAGACCAAAAAACAGTAGAAAGGATTAATGAAACAAAGAGTTGGTTCTTCGAGAAGATAAACAAAATCGACAAACCCTTAGCCAGGCTTACTAAGAAAAAAAGAGAAAAGGCTCAAGTAAATAAAATTAGAAATGAAAGAGGAGAAATTACAACGGATACCATGGAAATACAAAGGATTATAAGAGAATACTATGAGAAACTATATGCCAACAAATTGGACAATCTAGAAGAAATGGATAAATTCTTAGACTTATACAACCTCCCAAAATTGAACCAAGAAGAAACGGAGAATCTGAATAGACCAATAACAAGTAAAGAGATTGAAATAGTAATCAAAAACCTCCCAAAAAATAAAAGTCCAGGACCAGATGGCTTCTCCAGTGAATTTTACCAAACATTCAAAGAAGATTTAATACCCATCCTTCTCAAACTATTCCAAAAAATAGGCGAAGATGGAACACTTCCTAAATCATTCTACGAGGCCAACATCACCCTGATACCAAAACCAGACAAAGACAATACAAAGAAAGAAAATTACAGGCCAATATCGCTGATGAACATTGATGCAAAAATCCTCAACAAAATATTGGCAAACCGAATACAACAATACATTAAAAAGATCATACACCATGATCAAGTGGGATTTATACCAGGGACGCAGGGATGGTTCAACATCCGCAAATCAATCAACGTGATACATCACATCAACAAAACAAAGAATAAAAACCACATGATCATCTCAATAGACGCAGAGAAGGCATTTGACAAGATACAACATCCATTTATGATAAAAACTCTCAATAAAATGGGAATAGAAGGAAAGTACTTCAACATAATAAAGGCCATATATGACAAACCCACAGCCAACATCATACTCAACGGGAAAGACTGAAAGCCATTCCTCTGAGAACAAGAACGAGGCAGGGCTGCCCACTCTCACCACTCCTGTTCAACATAGTACTGGAGGTTTTGGCCAGAGCAATTAGGCAAGAAAAAGGAATAAAAGGAATCCAAATAGGTAACGAAGAAGTGAAACTCTCACTATTTGCAGATGACATGATTGTATATATAGAAAACCCTAAAGAATCTGTTGGAAAACTATTAGAAACAATCAACAACTACAGCAAAGTTGCAGGGTACAAAATCAATCTACAAAAATCAGTTGCATTTCTATATGCTAATAATGAACTAACAGAAAGAGAGCTCAAAAAGATAATACCATTTACAATTGCATCAAAAAGAATAAAATACCTAGGAATAAATCTTACCAAGGAGGTGAAGGACCTATACAATGAGAACTACAAGACATTATTGAAAGAAATCCATGATGACATAAAGAAATGGAAAGATATCCCATGCACGTGGATTGGAAGAATAAACATAGTTAAAATGTCTATATTACCTAAAGCAATCTACAGATTCAATGCAATCCCAATCAGAATCCCAATGACATTATTCACAGAAATAGAAAAAAGAATACTAAAATTTATATGGGGCAACAAAAGACCCTGAATAGCTAAAGAAATCCTAAAGAAAAAGAACAAAGCAGGAGGCATCACAATCCCTGACTTCAAAACATACTACAAAGCAATAGTAATCAAAACAGCACGGTACTGGTACAAAAACAGACACACAGATCAATGGAACAGAATTGAAAGCCCAGAAATAAAACCACACACATACGGACAGCTAATTTTCGACAAAGGTGCTAAGAACATGCAATGGAGAAAGGAAAGTCTCTTCAATAAATGGTGTTGGGAAAACTGGACAGCCACATGCAAAAGAATGAAAGTGGACCATGTGCTATCGCCATACACAAAAATTAACTCAAAATGGATCAAAGACCTGAAGGTGAGACCTGAAACTATAAAACTCATAGAAGAAAATATAGGCAACACACTATTTGACATTGGTTTTAAAGGAATCTTTTCGGACGACATGTCTACCCAGACTAGGGAAACTAAAGAAAAAATAAACAAGTGGGACTTTATCAGATTAAAGAGCTTTTATAAGACAAATGAAACCAGAATCAAGATGAACAGACAACCAACCAGCTGGGAGAGAATATTTGCAAAACATACATCTGACAAGGGGTTGATCTCCATAATATATAAAGAACTCACACAATTGAACAACAAAAAAACAACAACCCGATCAAAAAATGGGCAGAGGAAATGAACAGACACTTCTCCAAGGAAGATATACAGATGGCCAATAGGCACATGAAAAGATGCTCAACATCACTAATCATCAGGGAAATGCAAATCAAAACAACACTAAGATACCACCTCACGCCTGTTAGAATGGCTATAATCACCAAGACAAAAAACAACAAATGTTGGAGAGGATGTGGAGAAACAGGAACCCTCATACACAGCTGGTGGGAATGCAAATTGGTGCAGCCTCTATGGAAAACGGTATGGAGATTCCTCAAAGAATTAAAAATAGAGATGCCCTATGATCCAGCCATCCCACTACTGGGAATCTATCCAACGCACCTGAAATCAACAATCCAAAGAGGCTTATGCACCCCTATGTTCATTGCAGCATTATTCACCATAGCCAAGAAGTGGAAGCAACCTAAGTGTCCCTCGACTGACGACTGGATTAAGAAAATGTGGTATATATATACAATGGAATACTACTCAGCCATAAAAAAAAGACAAAATCGTACCATTTGCAACAACATGGATGGGCCTGGAGCGTATTATGTTAAGTGAAATAAGCCAGAAAGAGAAAGACAAACACTGTATGATCTCACTCATATGTGGAATATAAACCAACACATGGACAGAGAAAACTGGACTGTGGTTACCAGGGGCAGTGGGGGTGGGGGATGGGCACAAGGGGTGAAGGGAGTCATATATACGGTGATGGACAAACAAAAATGTACAACCCAAATTTCACAATGTTAGAAACCATTAAAACATCAATAAAAAAAAAAAAAAAAACTCTCAGCAAACTAGGAATAGAGGGAAATTTCCTCAAGTTGAAAAAGAACATCTACAAAAACCTACAACTAATATCATATTGAATGGTGAGAAATCGAACGCTTTCCTCTTAAGAATGGGAACAAGGCGAAGATGTCCACTCTTACTACTCCTATTCAAATTGTACTGGAACTCTTACCTAATTCAATAAGAAAAGGAAACAAAACTTATAAGATTACAGAGAAAGAAATAAAACATTGTTTGCAGGTGACATCATTTCTATGTAAAAATTCCCAAAGAATCAACCATAAGAAAACAAAACAAAGCAAGCAAACAAACAAGCAAAACATTCCTACAACTAATAAGCATATAAAACAAGGTCTTAGAACATGAAGTTAGTAAGTCAACTGCTTTCTTATATAACAGCAACGAACAATTGAAATTTGAAATTAAAATACAATAGCAGTACTTGCTTTGGCAGGATATATATTAAAATTGGAAGAATACAGAAAAGATTAGCATGACTCCTGCTCAAAGATGATATGCACATTTGTGAAGTGTTCCATATTGTCCCATACATGTGTGGGGGCAGAAAGCAGGTGGGAAATCTCTGAACCTTTCTCTCAATTTTGCTGTGAACCTAAAATTGTCCTAAAAAAAAAATATTAAAAAAAAAACACGCACAGTAACATACACTAAAGCAAGAAAAGAAATGAAATCTTTTGGTACAAATCTAACAAAATATGCACAGAAACTCTATGTAGAAAACTATAAAACTCTGATGAAGAATCAAAGGAGAAATAGTCCACGCTCATGGTGATACACAGAGTCAATATTGTTAAGTTGCCAATTCTTCCCTACCTGATCTATAGACTCAATGGAATCCCAATCAAAATCCCAGAGAGCTAGTTTATAGATCGACAAACATATTCTAAAGAATACATGGAAAGGCAAAAGATCCAGAGTATTGAAGAAGAAAAATGTTGGAGGACTCAATTTCTGATTTCAATACTTACTATAAAACTACAGTAATCAAGACAGTGAGTATTGGCAAAAAAATAGACACACAGATCAATGGAACAAAAGAGAGAGCCCAGAAATTGATCCACAGAAATATAGTCAAGCGGTCACGGACAAAGGAGCAAAGACAATTCAAGGGAGAACAATAGTCTTCAACAAAAGGTGCTGAAACAAATGGATACCCACATCCAAATAAAAAGAACCTAGACAGAGACCCTACATGTTTCACAAAAATTAACTCAAAATGGATTTTAGACCTAAATGTACTATATAAAACTTACAGAAAAAAATATAGCAGAAATCTGTGTGACCTTGGTTTGATGATAAGTTTTTGGAAACGACATGTAAAGCATAATCTGTGAAATAAAAATTAAGTTAGACTTAATTAAAATTAAAGACTTCTACTCTGAGGAGAACATTGTTAAGAGATGAAGAGACAAGTCAGAGAAAGGGAGAACATACCTGCAAACACATCTCTGATAAAGGACTTATATCCAAAATACAGTATACAAAGAACTTTTAAAACTCAGCAATAAGAAAACAAACAACCCAATTAAAAAACGGGCAAAAGACTTGAACAGACAGCTCACCAAAGAAGATATACAGGTGGTAAATAACCAAATGAAAAGATGCTCAACATCATTTGTCATTAGGGTATTGCAAATTAAAATATACCTATTAGGATGACAAAAATCAAAACTAACTGAATATACCAGTTGATGGCGAGGATGTGGAAAAAAATGAACTCTCAGTAGGTATGCAGAATACTGTAGCCACTTGGGAAGACAGTTTGACAGTTTCTTACAAAGCTAAACATAATCTTACCATATAATCCAGCAACTGTATTCCTAGGTATGTGGATAGCATGTATCCTTGATGTAATGACAATGACCTTTTACCTTTGTGGTTTTTGTTCCCCAAATTCATAATCCCAGGCTAACCATGAGAAACATATGAGACAAATCCCAAAGGAGGGACATCCTACAAAAAACCTGACCAGTACTTCTCAAAACTGTCAAGACCATCAAAAAGAAGCAAAATCTAAGACTTTCACCCTTAGGTAACTTTTATGAGTATCGTAAATTAGGTCTTTTTTTTTTTTGCCATCCTTGGCCATCAAAAGTGGTACAGTAAAAGAGGCAGCCAAGAGCAAAGACATTGCTGTACGACCTGAACTCAGCTCCTGACTGTTCTTACCTGCTTAACTTCTGCCTTCCAGTTAACATTCAAACTAACCAAGAGTCTGACTGGTCTGCAACTTTCCAAGCCAGTTTCCTCAATTGTGAAATGGGATACAGAACCTATTTCTAAGTATTACTATGAAGAAAAAATGACACAGGACATATAAAGTATTTTAGCACATTTCCTACTCAATGAAGATCAACAATTTATATAAATTTCAATCACTCTAAACTGTACTGACAGACACTCTAATTTCTTTCTTTTTTTTTTTTTTTGTGAGGAAGATCAGCCCTGAGCTAACATCCATGCTAATCCTCCTCTTTTTGCTGAGGAAGACCAGCTCTGAGCTAACATCTATTGCCAATCCTCCTCCTTTTATTCCCCAAAGCCCGAGTAGATAGCTGTATGTCATCGTTGCACACCCTTCTAGTTGCTGTATGTGGGACGTGGCCTCAGCATGGCTGGAGAAGGGGTGCGTTGGTGCGCGCCCGGGATCCGAACCCGGGCCGCCAGTAGCGGAGCGTGCACACTTAACCTCTAAGCCACAGGGCTGGCCCAACACTCTAATTTCTATAGTGTCTTACTCATCTTTTTTATCTCCAGTATATATCTAGAAAAATATTCAATGTGATTAGAGGAAAGAGTAGTTTTCAATTATAGTACATCTAACTCATTAGTGATATTTCAGTTAATCTGTGTATATTCAAACTAATTAAGGCTCCTGCTTCCTCATCTAATATCCCATCCCTGCCATCCAAGATACTATATGGACCACAAAATATTCAATATGTTTCTTGAATATATAAATATATATATACATAAATTTAGGTCTTTCATCACAATTCTTTCCCATCATCATCAACATTGTCAGGTTACATGCCCAGTGGGTGAATGGAATCATACTAAGGTATCTGTTATAGAATTCTAGACAAGTCATGTAGCTCCAGATACTTATCTATAAAAGAGGCATTGAAGATTCATCTTTAAGGGTTTGAAATTCCATGAGAATGGTGTTAAGCAGCATAGTGTTAGTATTGTTTGAAATGATCCTCTGATAAGAGGAAGGCATGATGGAGGGTGACATGCTAACATAAAAATCCTGTCATATTGCAAAGTATTTACTGAATGCTACAATGAAGTTCATGGTAAAGATGAACAGCTGGATTGATAATACAGGGCTGAGAACAGAAACAGCGTCTATTAGATGAGATTTATAAATCAATGGATATTTTGTTTTTACTAGAAAAGTTAATTCCAATTGATAGGATTAGGGTGTCACACAGCTTAGAATGAGGATAATGGAAAAGCAGAAAGATAACACATCTGAGAAGAAAGTTTCATAAGGAGATGAATGGATGTGATTGTAATGGTTCTTTCTGTTTGCATTTTTCAGCAGGGTGACCATTGTTTCTGGTTTTGAAACTCAGATGTGAAAATAATCTAGAAAGGTTTTTATAGTGAACAGCTATTTTTGTGAGAATAGTGCTTTGAAAGACTGAATATAAAAAGTTATTGATTAATCAAGAACTAAATATTTAGTTTATAGATTAATAAGAGGTTTTAGGATGTGATGAAAAAGCATATGCTTTGGGTTCCAACAAACCACACTCAAACATGGTTCTGTCAGTTAGCTGCTGAGCCTTGGTTTTCCAATGTGTAAAATGGAGTTAATAACATCTAGCTCTTGCAGAACAGTTGTGAGGTTTACACACAGGGTATATAAAGTGCCTACCCTAAAACAGGCACTTCGTGAATGGTAATTACTATGTAGTCTTCTGCATGGACTCTGTCCTGATCCTTTCCTTTCGGCTGCTTACTGAAGGATGAGGAGAGAGAGCAGACAGCAGGTACAACTCAGTTCAGTTCTCATTTGATACATTTAGCAACAGCACATTTATATACATTCTATACATTTAGCAACAGCAACACAGACTGGCAGAGTAAGTATAAACGTGTATACTACATTGTTCGGCTTTTGTCTATAAATCTTATGAGAAACACAAAGTATGAGGTAAAACAATGAATTCGGTGGCAGAATCCCTGAATGCTCAAGCTAACCGCAGTGTAATCAACGGAGTGACTTTGGGAACCCAGCTGACTTCTGGCCCTCAGGAAAGGCAGGACCGACCGCCTGCTGATCGCGGAGTGGGTGCCTGCAGGATCTAGTGTCAGGGTCTCAGCCTGCTATCACTGGTATCATAGAGAGAAAAACCTTCCAGAGATCTATGAGGTCAATAATGACCCAAGGGGTAATTTCTTTTTCTATAGAATCCCTAAGACATTTGACGACTTTCCTTCATCTTGTGTTTTTCTGAGAGTAATGCTTAATTGTTCTGAGATTCTTTTTCTTGCCAGAGGTTGACAAGCGAATGAGAGGGTAGGCAAATAGAAAAGGCGAACACAGCCTATAGCTATAATCCCTCAGAACGTAGGTAAGAAATTGTCAGGGCTGATGAGGATGGAAACTTCTACATAGATGACTTTGGCAGCTCTTACTCTGAGCACCTTTAGAGATCATGTGAAATGTGGTACTAGGGCAGTGCTTCTCACACGTCCACGTGTAGCCTCATCACCTGGGACCTAGTGTTGGGGCCAAGTCTGACTCAGTAGGTCTAGGGGGAACTCAGATTCTGTATTTCCAAGAAACTCTCCAAGTGCTACTGCTGCTGCTTTAGACACAGCAGTCACAGATGTGTTATGAAACCTGGCAATTATCTCTCTGCTTTATTCTGTGATCCAGCTAACCTTCAATGCCATTAAAAAAAAATTGCTGAGCACCTGTTTTGTTATCCTACCACGTACAGCGTATGAAAGAAACTCAAGGCACTTTGTTTCTTCTCCAACACATTACAAACTAGTTATGAGTAAAAGTGTGGATAAAATAAGACAGTGTGTGACAAGTACAACCTCTTATAAAGTGCAAGTGCAACTTACTTATCGTCTCTTTTCATCCCATGATATATCCCCCTGAAGACAGAAAGCTCATTCATTCCTTACTCTGAAGCCTGTCATTGTCTTCCAGTTCTGATTGTTAGCATGTTTTACTGTTTTTCTTCATTTAAAAATAAAAATAGCAAAAATCTTTATCATTTCTAACTATCATCCCTATTTCTGCCTTTTGGAATTATGAAGCACAAGTCTTCCTGTCTGATAACAATGGAATTGATAATAAAGGAGTTTAAGAGAGATGTATCATTTGCCCAAGGTCCTATATTGAGAGATTGATCCAATACCTGGACTGTAAGAATTCAACTTTTAGTGTGGCATTATTATTTTTTTTGTGTGTCAGGAGATCAGCCCTGTGCTAACATCTGCCAATACTCCTCTTTTTTTTTTTTTTTTTTTTTTTGCTGAGGAAGACTTGCCCTGGGCTAACTTCCATGCCCATCTTCCTCCACTTTATACGGGACGCTGCCACAGCATGGCTTGACAAGCAGTGCGTCGGTGCGCGCCCGGGGTTCCGAACCGGCGAACCCCAGGCCGCCACAGCGGAGTGCGCGCACTCAACGGCTTGCGCCACCGGGCCGGCCCCTAGTGTGGCATTATTCTGAGTAATCAGAGAAGGAATCATGGCACAGGTTGGGCTTGAATGGGACACTAAAAAAATTAAGTAGGATTTGGATTAGTGTGTACTCAATGTTCCATCTCCACTTCAAAGATGAGGAAATTGGCTCAGAGAGAAGCTCTGTGAGGCCATACAGCTAGTAAGAGCCAGAGGGGCCTCCGATTACCGCACAGTGCCACAGCCACACCCTAATTTCCAGCAGACAGTCCTATCTTTTCTGCTTTCAAGCCTGTGCCCCTCTGCTTGGGGTGACTTCCCTCTGGTACTATCCTGCCATATTTCTTTCCCTTCATCCTAAGTTTGTTCATACCCATGTTCCCCACTCAGAATTATTTGTACCCTCATTTCTATTTCCATTTCACTTTTTTTCATATCCCTCATCCCCTATTTATACCATTCTCTCATAATTACTTGTTTCTCTGACTTTGCCCTCTTAAGTTCCCTGATGTCAGGACAATGACTCACTCATCTCTGAAAGTTCAAGTCTTGTCACAGAAAAAGCTCAAGGAAAATTTGTGACATTGCATGACCTAACATCAGATATAGACTGACTGATTTTCAAAGAGGAAAAAATACATTAAAACTTCTGAAAAACCAGGGTGTGGTGGGAGGGGATTCCTACTATAAATTAGCACACTCATTGGATTCCTTCCACCCTAAATTATCTCAGCTTGTCAATGATTTTCTTTAACGTGATTCTAGGAAAATCAGTTGTCATGTTGGGTGTCAAAACTCTTCGTCCTTCCTTCGTGAAGTCTGCAGGAAGACCTAGAGCATTTACTCGGCTTTACGCTGCACTTGACGTGTGCATGCCCGGCTTTACGCTGCACTTGACGTGTGCATGCCCGGCTTTACGCTGCACTTGACGTGTGCATGCCCGGCTTTACGCTGCACTTGACGTGTGCATGCCCGGCTTTACGCTGCACTTGACGTGTGCATGCCCGGCTTTACGCTGCACTTGACGTGTGCATGCCCGGCTTTACGCTGCACTTGACGTGTGCATGCCCGGCTTTACGCTGCACTTGACGTGTGCATGCCCGGCTTTACGCTGCACTTGACGTGTGCATGCCCGGCTTTACGCTGCACTTGACGTGTGCATGCCCGGCTTTACGCTGCACTTGACGTGTGCATGCCCGGCTTTACGCTGCACTTGACGTGTGCATGCCCGGCTTTACGCTGCACTTGACGTGTGCATGCCCGGCTGAGCTGCCCCAGGAGCACCATGCTGAGCTGCTTTTCTCATCTGTGTGTCCCTGGCTGGCATTCACATTGCAAGTTCTTGTCAGAAGTGCTCACACTATTTGCAACACTATTGGCCTCAGTCATTGTCTTCCCAAAGTCTCCTAATGTGATTTTAAAAGAAACCACACATTTTTCTCCTTTTGTCTCCCTTAATCAGCTCCAGCGTGGCTACTCACTAATACACCATCAGAGAGCACCTGAATAAAAAGTAACCGAGGCCTGACGGAGTAGCTCAGTAGGAGAAATTCAGTGGACCCCAAGGCAAGAAAAACTCATTTCCAAGGAAAGTCCTCTAGCATTCTGCCTGGGAATACATGTCATATGTGGGGCATGCATGCTATACACCGATGCCGGGGTTTTTATTAAAGGCTCAGACACAGAGTCGGAAGGAAGGCGAGGAGGGTGACTTTTCCAATAGTGTAGGTGGTAGAATGGCCTGAGAAGGCAGGACCAGTAGGAAATCAAACAATTCATAAACATGTTTTTTTATTGAAAATTTCTATAATTTTGGCTAGTAGAAAAATAAATACATTATCATTTTCCTATATCCTCCCTTTCCTTAATAAAAAAATGACTTTTTAATATAGATTAGATTAATATAAATCATATCATATGCTGGTGAAATATTTATGGCCCTTATATTAACTATTCAGTTTTCCTGACTACATTTCTCATAACTTCATATACTCTGGGGAAAATATATCATTTTCAGTCATTAAAACAATCTTTAGCATCTATGATATCACTCATAATCCATTTTAAAAAGAGAATAAGTCCCATGTGAAAATCGAGGTGGATGAGGAAATGAGAGTGACAGCATCCCAGCTCAGAGTTTGAGAAGTTAGGCAGAGAAGCAGGCAAAGTAACTGGGGCTACTCACTGTCTATCAGAGCAACTGCTGAAATACCAGTTTCACAAACACTGGGCGTCACTGAAACCAGTGGGGCACGATCTAATGTTGAAACTCTAAATGACTACCTTAAGCTGACAGTTCACGCAGTAGCTAAAAGAAGTTGATTGCTGTGGCTGGTGTCCTGTGAAACTTTAAACTCTCCCAGGGCAACCCTGTCAGCTTGCTGCAGCACCCAGTGCCCTGGCACACAGTCTGGAAAGTGCGATGAGAAGACGTAACATGGGATCGCAGTCCAAGAAAGGGAAGCGGGAAAGGGACAGGTAAAATAGTTAAAGAAACTAGCTGAAAATTTCCCCAATTTGATGCAAGCTGATAAAAGGCCTTGAGTGACGGGGTCAGCCTAACGCCCTAAGTTAAAACAAAACCACCACAGTGGGCACCCAATACTGTGACCATGTGTTTACTACTTAGAAAGACAGGCTTCATCTGCTGTGTTCACTTTTTCTTCCTGCTGTTTCTGGTATCACACGCAGAGAGATAAGACTGCCTGCTACTTGGAAGAAAGGGCCAGGTGGGCCAGGGGAAAAGCAACACACACCAAGCCCACTGTTTTCAAGAGAGGAATGGAAGGGAGCATCCTTGAGGGTTCAAAACTGTCTAGCCCAGACCAACAAAGCAGCAGGCAAAATTCAGGGTAGGAGACCTACTGAGAAAAACTAAAACAAAACAAAAAGTGTGTTGCCTGGAGTGGCCTCAATTTCATATCTGTGTTACTTCCCTAATTCCTTCTCTGCTGGGGTCTGTGGAAGGAGTTAGGGAGGCCTCGTATTCACAGCAATGCTTTTAGGAGGCATAGCACATGACAGACTGGAAGTAAAGAAACTTCCTTACCTCCTAAGTAAAAAAAAGTGTAAGTTTAGTTCTCTCATTTGAAACTGAAATGAAAAAGTTTTATTAAAACACTTATTATTTGCCAATGCAGGATTTAATTTTAGATTGTTTACATCTTTTAGCAGAAAGGTATCCTGAGGTGATAACAGTGGGGAACATTCATGAAGATTCCAGTAACTGTTCCACTGTGAAATTCTAAAGTGGTGACATCCACGTGACCATTTCCACAGAGCTAATCCCCAAGTAAACTGAGTCATGTGTGACAGACAAGAACTACATTAACAAAAAATATTGTAAACAGTCAACACTTGATCAGCAAGAGCCTAAAGGATTTGCTGTTGTATTGTATTCATGTAGCAACTATTAACTGAGTGATTACTATATGCCAAGTATCGGGGACTTGTACAAGGGCATTTATGGGTTTATATTACAATGAGAAGTAACCAATGAAAAAGTGAACAAATAAGAAAGGTAAATTCAGTTTGATAAATGCTACTAAGTAATCAAGACAGGGTGCGGTGGACTAGCTTCTGGACTAGGGGATGGCTACTTTAAACAAGGCGATCAGCAAAGGCTTCTGTGACAAGGCACCTGAATATGCTGAGAACACAATGCTGAGAGCGGGGAGCCAGACAAGAGGAGACAAAGCATTTGGGGAGAAGGAAGGGTGAACGTAAAGCACCCGGGAGAGAAATGAGCTTGGCCTCTTCAGGGAACAGAAAGGAGACCAGTCTGGCTGGAGTACAGAAAATGGCCAGGTGGAAGGAGATACAGTCAGAGAGCAGGAGAGTGCCAGAGCATGGAGGCGCAGGTCAGGAAGTCTGGGTTTTCTTCTAGCTGCAAAGGAAGCCACTGAAGGATGTTAAGCAGGGACAAGATAAATCTAACTTAATTTTAAAAGGTCATTAAGACTGTGACTGCAAACTGGAAGAGGAGTGTAGACAGATTAGGAAGGACGGGAGAGGCGATTAAAGAAAAACAGACCTAAGGTTTATTTTAGAGGTAAACTCAAAATGACTTGCTGAGGGACTGTTTGCAGGGAAGACTTACGACTCTCCACTGGAGACATTTCTCACAAGTCTCAGGACTAGAAAGTGCTAGGCTTCGATGAGTAGGTTTGTCTTCTGTGTTATTACTGCTTTTGGACATTTAGACACCGAATTCTATACCCATGCTGTCCTCAGCTTTGGCTACCATGAAGCTCAAAGCATCACTGGAAGGCGAACTCCACCAACTCTACAGAATAACTTGTACTTTTTGTATACTTACCTTACTCTTGAGGTTTTTTGTAACTTTCTATCCAAATTGCCATATAATTTATTTATTTATTTATTTATTTATTTTGGTGAGGAAGATTGGCTCTGAGCTGACATCTGTTGCCAATCCTCCTCTTTTTGCTGAGGAAGATTAGCCCTGGGCTAACACCTGTGCCCATCCTCCTCTATTTTATATTTGGGACGGCACCACACATGGCTTGATGAGCAGTACCTATGTCTGCGTCCAGGATTCGAACATGCAAACCCCAGGCTGCCGCAGCGGAATGCACGAACTCAACCACTATGCCACCGGGCCGGCCCCATATCAATTTATTTTTATTCTGTTAGATGGACATATTGGTTTGGCAAGTTACTATATGTGATTTGATGGGAAAAAGTAGTAAATAAATATAAAAGTCTTTTCATCATAGCTTGTATGAAAAGTGCTATCGTGCTATAATGAAAATATAATAAAAGTGACAGAATGAAAGTTCTGTGGAAGAACTGCAGTGGGAGAATGGATGAAAGAAAAAAGATGGATGAAAACACAAGGCAAGGATCAAAGAGAGGGAGAGGCATGGATTATGGAACCAGACTGCCCGCGTTCTAAGCAGGATCTACAAATCACTAGCCGTGTGACCCTGGGCAAGTAACTGACTCCTCTGGCCTCATCTTCCTCATCTGTAAAATGGTTACGTTACCAGAATAGTGCCCACCTCACAGGGTTGTCATGAGGCTTAACCTAGTGAATAGGTAACATGCCTTAAAAAGTACTCAATCAATAGGTGCAATGTAAGTGTTAGTTAAAATAAGTTTCAGTTTGGCATATAAAGATAAGTAGGATTTAAACAGGTAGAGGGGCAGAGGGAGGAAATACAGAACTGCAGACAGAGGAATATGTCAACAGAGGTCTTGAAAGGTGTAAGCACAAACTTCATGAAACAGTAAGTATCTAGCTCGGGTTAAACACACGGGAAATATGACAAAGGAATCAATAAAGACTAAACAGGAGAGAGGTCTTAAGAAAAAATACAGAAGGGCTTTGAAAGCCTCTTCTAGGAATATGAATTTCATACTGTAAAAAACAGAGTATTTGAAAGATTTGGTACCAAGGAAGCCCACAAGCATACGGAGGGAAGAAAGTGGGCTCTGTGTCAAGTGCTCTGCCCAGTGCCTGGTGCACGTGCTCCTTAAACGCGTGGTGACCCTAAGTACACAAATAAAGATGTTTAATCTAGCACCGAATGAGCCATTACTCCACCACAAACCAAAAAATAGGTTCTGAAATGGGAACTTAACAATAATTCTATCAGACAACAGTAACCATCCAGATAATGGAAAAGCTTTAAATGGCAAACAATGTTTAGGCTGTGATGAAGAGGAGTAATTTTTCATCTGGGCAGACGGAGGTGTTTCTCCAGATACTATACTCCAAAAAACAGAAAGCTGCCTTCCTCATCTGTTCATAATATAACATTTTCAACTTAATTTAAAACTGGACAATTAAATTAGAACTTATTTTCAGTAAAAATGGCAGATCTGGGGGCCAGCCCAGTGGCGCAAGTGGTTAAGTGCGCACGCTCTGCTCTGCTGCGGCGGCCCGGGATTCGCCGGTTCCTGTGGCAGCCCGGGGTTCGTCGGTTCAGACCCCGGGCGCGCACCAATGCACCGCTTGTCAAGCCACGCTGTGGCAGTGTCCCATATAAAGTGGAAGAAGATGGGCATGGATGTTAGTCCAGGGCCAGTCTTCCTCAGCAAAAAGAGGAGGATTGGCAGATGTTAGCTCAGGGACGATCTTCCTTAAACAAAACAAACAAACAAAAAAGGCAGATCTGGTTTAAGGAACATAGCACCCCAAAACAACGGCACTGGGTGTGCTTGACTCGCTACACTCAGCATCCAAAGCATACGCATTCTGTGAATGCTGCCTCATTTAGAAAGAGGGCCACTGCAGATCTGATTACTAGGTTAAGAATTCTGAGATGGAAAGATTACCTTGGATTATCCCGGTGGGCTCTAAACACAATCACATGTATCCTCCTAAGAGGAAGGCAAACAGAGATTTGAGTCAAAGAAGAGGAGAAGGCACCATGAAGACAGAGGGAGAGAACAGAGTGAGATGGCCATACCATCAAGGCAGGCCTGCAGGTGCCAGTGCTGGAAGGGACAGGGAAAGGATTCTCCCCTAGAGCCTTGGGGCAGTGCTCCAACACCTTCATCTAGGTCTAGTAATACCGATTTCGGACACGTAGCCTCCAGAACTATGATAAATTATTTCTTAAAGCCCCCAAATTTGTGGTAATTCAACACAGCAGCCACAGGAAACTAATATAGCAAGTAAATACTTTCTTATTACAATTTCAAGTAAATTTAATGGTAGAAGAAATGGAAATGAAAGAGATTTACCATTCACTGAGCACCTACATAAATTACTTCATTAAATCATCAACGGCAATTCTATTATTATTAGTTCTTTTTTATAGGGAAAACCCACCTGCATCATGCCCAGATCTATGTTTATTTTATACTGCAATAACACCTATTTGCAATTGCTCTGATGGTGCGCTATCAGCAACACTGAATAGGGGAACTGATTTTTTATTCCTCTAAATGAACTTGTAGATATAGAAAAATGCTATTTTAAATTATTTCATGCAAAATTCTAACTGAAAACATATATACAGTCACGAGTGAAAAACTTGTGTTACTTCTTTCCACTGAGTTCTTTCAGGGGCAAAGATTAAAGAATTAAAAATAATTCTCAAATAAATTTGAGACAGTCATATCTCAATTTATGATTTGCTTAAATTGACTTATGAATTCATTAAAACATTTTTTGTATTAAAAGTAGTCATCATCCAAAGACAGAAATAAAAATCCTGTGTGCCTGGACCAGCCCAGGATTTTTCAGATACTGCAGAGCACTTATAGTGACTAAAATGATGAGAGGCATTTGGACACCCACTTAGTGCCCGACACCACTCAACACTGGAGATGTGGCAAGGAACTAGCCTGATGCTATACTCAAGGGGAGAACATGTTTCTACTATCTTACTTTGCATATCAATGCTATTATCTACATAAAAATAAGCTCCATTTTAAATAATTAAGAACTAATGTCAGAGTGATCAAATGAACATATCTCAAATCATCAGCTATTAAGTGGCACAGGTTATATTTAAGCTCAGGAAATATCTCAGTTCAAAGTGAATCCCTTTAATATGACATCATACTGTCTGAATATATTCTTATAGGTTTTGTGCTGATATAGTGATAGAGCCATCCGACTATTAATAAAGGAAACATTAAAACTGTTGCCACAGTACCCTACTCTAACAACAACAACAAAAAGTCAGTGAATTACACCTACCTGGTTATTGCTGGGGTCGGTACACCTCTTGTACGCAAGGTGGATTTCCCTCGAACAACTGGTACATCTGTATTTTCTGAGCCACCATTCAAGTATGTTAATTCCTGGAGCTGCGCTTGCCTGATTTCATCATTATAGTCCTACACAGAAGACAGAAGAGAGCATGATTCACCTCATACAGAAAATACAACAGTATTTAGGACAAGAAACAAACAATTTTTTAATAGAAAAAAAGGGTTAGCAAAATAGTTGAATTCATAAAACAAGATTTGAGTTTGTTAAAATGCATCAATACACTGTTGTAAAAAGAAAAGAAAAGAAAACAGCATTTTTCTCCAAACTACAATTTTCTACAATCAGCCATAACTCCTTCCCCTAGGCATGCTTTCCAATAAAACATTTATAATAAAATTAAAATGCCATATAACTGATATATGGGCATTGTTATTTAAAACTCAATTTGACTAGCAATTATTGAGCATCTATGATGTGCCAAGTAACAGAAAAACACAGAGGAGCAAGCAAGGGTCCCTGCAGCCAAGGAACTCACAACCTAACAAAGGAGGAAGAAACACTACATGACAGCTTTACTCAAATTAAGAACCACAAGGACACATTCTTTTTGCACATTTCCATTTGGATACTGAACAAGTAGCAAAATTCAACATTTCTAAAATTGAATACATCATCTTATTCTTGAAAACTTGCTCTTCTTTATCTTACATTACGATCCAAATATTCAATGGAGAAATTCTAAGAATCATCTTTGATTTCTCCCCTTTCCTTAATAACCCCAACTCTATTCAATAATCAGCAAGAAAGACATGTAATTAATAAATAAAAGTGTGAACTGTTTTATAATAAAAGGAAAGTTCAGGTCTAAATGATCAAAAAGGAAAGTCATCTAACTCAGCTGTGGGTAGTAGTTGTAGGTTCTCCATAAGAAGTGCCACTGAGGACGAGTGTGAACTAATTACCAGAAGACAGGCAGTAAGTATTCCAGACAGAGGGAAAAGCATATTTAAGACCCAAAGTAATGGCATGTCCAGGAAACGGAAAGAAGTGCCGTATGGCTGAATTATAAAAACAATTTGGGGTGCGGATGGGGGCTTAAAGTAGAGGGGAAAGCAGAGGCCAAATCATGCAAAGTGCTAGACATTTTAAATACAACTTTAAATGTCTAGAATTAAACGTTCTAAAAAGCATTTAATGGTTTTAAGCAGGTGAACTGCATATTTAGGTTTGTGTTTTGGAAGAATCATTCTAGCCTTAGTGTATACAGACAGCATAAGACTGAAAGCAGGGATTGATAAAACACTACACCCGAAACCACATATGCTTCTCAACTGCACATGGAACATTCTCAAGGACAGACCATATGCTGGTCCATAACATAAGCATCGATAACTTAAAAGGACTGAAATCAAACAAAGTACATTCTCTGACCACAATGGAATAAATCAGAAATCCATTAAAAAAGGAAATTTGGGAAGTTCACAAATATATAGAAATGAAAGAACGTAATCAAAATAACCACTAGATCAAAATAGAAATCCACAAGGAAAATTAGAAAATACTCTGAGATGAATGAAAATGAAAGCACAACACACCAATATCTCCAGGATGTATGTAAGGCAGTGCATAGAGGGACATGTATAGCTTTAAATGACTATATTTAAAAAATGAAAGATTTCAAATAAATAACCTAAACTTTCACCTTTAAAAAAAAAATAATGAATCCAAAGTAAGCAGAAGAAAAAAAAATAATAAAAAGTAGACCAGAAATAAATGAAACAGATAATAGAAAATAAAGAAAAATCAATTAAATCAAGTTGGTTAAGCAACAAAATTGATAAACCTTTAGCCAGATCAATCAAGAATAAAAGAGGGAAGACTCAGATTATTAAAATCAGGAATGAAGAAGAGGAAGTCACCCAGACTTTAAAGAACTAGAAAAGGATTATAAAGGAATACTATGAACAATTGTATGCCAACAAATTAGACAATTAGATGACAAGATGACATGGACAAATTCCTAGAAAGACACAAACTATCACAACTGACTCAAGAAGAAACAGAAAATTTGTACAGATAGTAACAAGTAAAGAGACTGAATTACTACAGTCAGCCCTCCATATGTCCGTACTATGTTTATGATCTGCGGTTGGCTGAATCCGCAGATGCGGAACCCGGGGATACGAAACGCCGACTAAGGGATTTGAGCTTCTGTGGATTTTGGTATCCACAGGGGGTTCTGCAACCAATTCCTCGCAGACACCGAGGGACAACTGTACTCAAAAAATGAGCTGCAAAGAAAAACCTAGGCCCACTTGAATTCAATGGGGAATTCTACAAACAATTAAAGAAGAATTAATGCTAATCTTCCACAAACTTTCAAAAAACTTAGAGGATGGAACACTTCCTAACTCATTCTATGAAGCCAATATTGCCCTGATACCAAAACCAGACAGAGATATTACAAGAGGAGAAACTACAGATGAATATCCCCGTGAACAGAGATGCAAAAGCTCTCAAAAAATATATATTAAGGAGCCAAATCCAGGGGCATAAACAAAAAGAGGAGAATATACACAAGAACAGGGTAGAACTTATACCAAGATTGCAAAGTTGGTTTAACATCTGAAAATCAATTAATGTAATACCATAATCATAGAATAAACAACAAAAAACACAATTATTTTAATACACAGAGAAAAAACATTTGACAGAAGAATCCAGCATACTTCAATGATAGAAACACTCAACAAAGTAGGAAAACTCACAGCTAACATCATATTTAATGGTAGAAACAAAAAGTGTCATCCTAAGATCAGGAACAAGACAGGATGTCTACACTCGCCACTTCTATCCAACTTTGTACTTGAGGTTCCAGCCAGGACAATTATGTAAGAAAAAGAAACAAATGGTATGCAGGTCAGATGGAAAGAGCTAAAACAACCTCTATTCATAGACAGCATAATCCTATATATAGAAAAATCACAAAGAATCCACAAAAAAATTATTAGAGCCCATAAATGAGTTTAGCAAAGCTGCAGGATACAAGATTGATATACAAAAATCAGTTGTATTTCTTCACACTAGCAATGAACAATCCAAAAATGAAATTAGGAAAAAAATTCCATTCAGAGTACAATGAAAAGAATAATATACTTAGAAATAAATTTAAAAAAATAAGAGCAAGATCTGCACACTAAAAATTACAAAATATTGTTGGGAGAAATTTTTAAAAATCTAAGTAAACGGAAAGATACTCAATGTTCATGAATAGGAGGATATAATATTGTTATGATGACAATATTCCCCCAAAATTGATCTACAAATTCAAGGAAATCCCTATCAAAATTCCAGCTGATTTCCTTGCAGAAATGGACAAGCTGATCCTAAAATTTACTTGGAAATCCAAAGGACCCAGTATAGCCCGAACAATCTTAGAAAGGAAAAACAAAATTAAAGACTGTTATCTTCCCATTTCAAAACTTAGTAAAAAGCAATACTATTCAAGACTGTGTGGCACCGGCTTAAAGGACAGATATAAAAACAATGAAATAGAATTGAGAGCCCAGCTTAAATTACAGTCAATTAATTTTCATATAGTTTCATTAACAAATGGTACTTTAACAACTGAATATCCACATTAAAAAAATAAAGTGTGACTTCTACTTCTTGTCATACACAAAAATTAAGTCAAAACAGATCAGATATCTAAATGTAAGAGCCAATGGGGCTGGCCCGGTGGCACAAGCAGTTAAGTGCGTGCGCTCCGCTGCGGCGGCCTGGGGTTCGCTGGTTCAGATCCCGGGCGCAAACTGACGCACCTCCTGTCAATCCATGCTGTGGCCGCGGCCCATATAAGGCAGAGGAAGATGGGCATGGATGTTAGGCCAGGGCCAGTCTTCCTCAGCAGAAAAAGAGGAGGATTGGCAGATGTTAGCTCAGGGCCGATCTTCCTCACACACACATAAAAATATAAATGTAAGAGCCAAAATTGTAAAACTGTTAGAAGCAAACAAGAAAGTAAATCTTCACAACCTTAAGTCATCTAACGATTTCTTAGATACCAAAAGCATAAATGAAAAGATAGACAAATTGGACTAAATCAAAATTTAAAACTGTTGTGCTACAAAATTACCATTAAGAAAGTGAAAATACAACTCACAAAATGGGAGAAAATCTTTTGAAATCATATATCTGATAAGCGACTTGTATCCAGAATATATGAAGAACTCTTACAACTCAATAATAAAAGGACACATAACCTAACTTTTTAAAGAGCAAAGGATATAAATAGGCATTTCTCTTAACAAAATATAAAACGGCCAATATGCCCATGAAAAGATAATTAGTCATTATGGAAATGCAAATCCAAACCACAATGAAATACCACTAACATACCCACTAGAATGGCAATAATCAAAGACACAGCCGATATCAAGTGTTGGTGAGACTGTGGAGATACTGGAACCCTCATACATTGCTGGTGACAATGTAAAATGTCCCAGCCACTTTGGAAAACCATTTAGTAGCTCCTCAAAAATGTTAAACATAAAGTTACCATACGACCTAGCAAATCTACTCCTAGGTAATACTTAAGAAAATGAACACGTACATCCATGCAAAAACTTGTATATGAATGTTCACAGAGCATTATTCATAACAGCCCAAAAGCAGAAATAACCCTCAAAATTTCTCAACTAATGAATGGACAAAAAAAAAATGTGGTATATCTATATAATGGAATAATATTCAGCAATAAAAAGCAACTTGAATGGACCTTGAAAACAGTATGCTAAGTGAAAGAAGCCAGGACAAAAGATTTCATATATTGCACATGTTTTACACAAAATGTCAAAAACAGGCAAACCTATAGAGACAGATGAGTGGCTGCATAAGACTGAGAAGTGAGGGAGGGTAGGGAAGGGAATGGGGAGTGACTGCTAACGGGTAAAGGGTTTCCTTTTGGGATGATAAAAATCTTCTAGAATTGACTGGTGATGGTTGCATAACTGTGTATATACAATAATTCCATGAACGTATACCTTAAATGGGTGAATCATATGATATGTGAATTGTATCTTCATAAAAGCCACGTAAAAAGAACAAAAGGTAAATTGGTGGTTGCCTGGGGATGCAGAAGAATGGGGAGTGACTGCTGTCCATTACGAGGTTTATTTTGGGGGGTAATACAAATGGTCTCACTTAGATTATGGTGACAGTTGCAGAACTCTTGAGTATACTAAAAACCACTGAACTGTATACTTTATATGGGTGAATTTTATGATATCTTACATATTAAAGGAAAAAATCACACTGGAGGCAGAAACACCAGATGGAAGCTCTTCAGTAATTCCAGTTTGTGGTAAGGATGGCCTGGAGTAGGGAAGTGGCAGGAAGGATGAGGAAAGGTAGATCTGGAGTTATTTATAATGTTTAATTTTATTAGAAATGGTAATACACTGGATATGGAGTACATGAGCAAAGAATGCCAAGCGGTTTCTGGAAGGCAAGAAGAAGGATCAGTAGCAGAGTGATATCAAGAGGTCATCTATTTTGTACAGGTCGAATATGCAATGGTCTATGGTACACAAAAATTGAGACATTCTATAGCAATCAGATAGAGGAAATGGAAATTTAGAAGTTAAAGATGTGGATACAGAAGTGGGCAAGGAAGGGTTACTCAGCCATACACATTACAGAGAAAGGCCTGCGGTCAAGGCTGGTCCTTGGCAGGCTCCTAGGAGATGACCTCTGAGCACATGGAGGGTTCTGCCTGCTAAGAGTGCTTCTGTATGCCTGAGACTTGAGGCCATGCTGTACCAGTCTGGCCAGATAAGTCTGCCCTAGTCACGTGATTGGTGGGGAACATTTGTTTTGCTTCAGGAGGTGGAGAGGTGGTGAAAGACTCCGCAGCTGAGGTCGGGTACAGGCATTGACTGTGTGCCTCTGTGACTGATCCCGATGAAAATGCTGGACATCGAGGCTCAGGTGAGCTTCCCTGGGAGCAACACTTCACATGTGTTAGCACACACGGCTGCTGGGAGATCAACTGTGTCCTTGTGTGGTTCTACCGGGAAGGGACACCTGGAAGCCAGGCCTGATTCTTCCTGGACTTCAATCCCGTGCTCCTCTCCTCTTTGCTGATTTTGACCTGCATCTTTTTGTTGAAATAAACCATAATCACAGAGTATAACAGATTTTCTGAGTCCTGTGAGTCCTTCTAAAGAAGTACTGAGATGGAAGGCGGTTGTAGAAACCCCTAGCACAAGAATCCATTTGTACACAAATGTCAGCAATAGGCAGGATTGCGTGAGGCACACTCACAGAGTGAGACAAGGGCTTAGGACACAGCTTTGAATATCAACATGAAAGAATAGGTAGAAGAAGAAAGGCCTACACAAAGCAGACCAAAAGGTGTGGCAAGAAACTGAGAAGGATAAGGCAGTAATCATATTATGACAGCCACAGCAAGTCGGTGGTGCATTCACGTTCTGTCGGCAGCCAAGTACTAATTCCATGGGATTCACTAACAATAAAAGCATTACTGACTTCAGAAATAGCAGTTTTGGTGAAGGGTGGAGCTGGAATCCATTTCAGCGGGATGAAGAGTGAATGTGAGTAAGTCACAGACACAGTAAGGGCAGGCAGCTTCTTCCAGTTGTACAGCTACAAAGAGGAAGACAAAAGGACTGTAGTTTGAGGCACAGAGGGAGGCTGTTATGATAGAAGAAATATAAGCATATTTGAGTATGAAAAGATTCAGGGGAAACCGTTTCCTGAATTACTTAGAATTAAAAATATATTTGAAATATATTCAGTAAATTTATTACAAATAAATACACTCTGTCTTCCTTTTCAAAAGCAGAATGTAAAAAATGATTTGAAGCTTGTAGTACAAACAAGGCATTGTAAAATAACAAAAATAGTATGAACACCAATCAAAAATGAAGTTGAAATCATAATCAGCCAACACTTGCAGAGTAGGAGGAAGGGAAGGCAAATGAAGACAAATTCAAGTCACTACAATAAGCACAAAAGGCTAAGGGTTAAACGGTTTAGATTTTACTGTAAATATAGATTCTTTCTCTAACTTATTTGGGGTATTGTGAGCTCAGAAGAATCATTTGAATCTATCATTACTTCAATCTCTCTAAAATAAGCCTATAAATATGTTCCCTGCCATTTTACTAAAAATGTGTGAAGATTAATAAATTATTGTAAAGCACATTCTAAATAAAACGTACTACATAAATGCGAAATATTTGCCCTGTTGAAAAGCGTTAGGAGGTGTGACACAGAATTGTATGTTGTTAAAAACAGATTCATGGGAAAAGAACTTAACCGGGGCCCTATTCAAAAATACCATTAAAAATCAAAAAAAAAAAAAAACATCGCTCTAAAGTTAGGTGATTATAACGGTGTCACAAAAACATCACTAGAATTAAAGCCCATTTTAAACATCATCTTTGTAAAACTACATTATAAAGCAAAGAGTATAGTTAAAAAAACAAAAATGAAATCTGAGTCAATCACATCCAAGGTTAAGCCTGAACTTAACTAACTGAACTTATCAGGTTTGTGATTTTAGACAATTTTTTTCAACTTTAGATAACTGTTTCTTCTGATGTCAGGTGGACACAACTGATATCATTGTAGCTACAACTTTCCCGGTCTTTGAAATAATGCTTTTAAATCAGTAGAGAAATTAAGTCATATTTGGTAGCTTGCAGACTAAATTATGTTTATAATTTTACATTGTAAACTAGTCATTATTAAATTATCACTTTAACTCCCTATCTGAAAAGTGAAACTATTATAACATTAATACTAACACTGTCACCAATTGTGAGGAATGGAAAAGTGATTAGAATTTTAATTAAGTATGTGTAAATGAGATTTTTCTCTCCAGTTGAGTTTAGAATCTATTTAAATGTATGTTAGCCTGGAGAATGGGGAAAGAGTTTTTAAATGAAATCATTAAAAGTAATTTATTGAAATTCACTGGGTTCTCTGCCAGGAATTTACTCTTCAGATACATTTGCCAAAACATGCTGATACTGATGTCCAAGGTTAATTCTGGGATCATTCTTTGTACTATAATCTATAAGAAATAACCTAAATGTTCATTATTTGAAGACTAATAAATTCTGAAACATGCATATAATGAAAGATTTGGAAGATGTTAAAAGGCATGAAATAAAACTATACATATGCTCTTATAGACAGAGGTCCAAAATAACCTAAGTTTAAAAAAAGAAACCGTAACGAGAGAACATAGGACTTTTGGGATACCTAAGTAAGGAGCTCAGCAAAGCCTTTCTATAAAAAGCAACAATAAAAGCTGACCAAAAGGTTAAAAATAATCATTTCAGGACTCTGGAAACTGATTGGAGTTACAAAATAAATAGAAAATAGAATAAATTTGTTTGTGAAAAATTGCTAAATCTCAGGTAAGAAAAGTGGGAGTCTGTGTGCCTGGGGATGCTACTCCGTCTCCTCCCAGGCACAGATGATGCGTTAGTTCCAGTGGGATGGGGAAGGCCATGAAAATGAGTAGTTTTGCTGTAGGAGGTGGCTCACTTAATGTAGAAGAAAGTGTGAAAAACCCCCATGCCCAGCAGCACTGTCAATATCAGTAGCAATTTTTGTAGCAAATGAATAGAGAAGACCAGTGAATCAGCAAGCCTAATACTGCAGTTTTGGGCAGGGCAAGAGATAGACTGGCAGACTAGCCAGATTTCACAGAAATCCAGGAAGTGAGACAGCCACAGAGAGCCTTGAAAAGCTCCCTGCACAGACGTGGCTGATGGAAGGCTATGCACACGTACAGCAAAGAACGGAGAGAGCTCAAGCTCTCTTACATGCTTGCCTGACAGAGTCTGTGCATACAAAGAGGAGACACAAGGATGACCTGCCAGGAGTAAGAGCCAGGGAAGACGTGACCACTGACCAGCCTTTGGATGCACACCCCCGTGCACACACACGTCCGTCAGCAGATGGTGGAAGCAGTACTAACACAAGTGTTTGAGCACAACCTCTGACCAATCACTAGCTGACCACTCAGCAATGCTGACACAGAGAAAACTTGTAGCAGGCCAGGCTTAAAAAGAAAAGCAAGAAGGAAAAAAATGAACAGAGACGTTATTAGCTATAAACCACAAAGAAGACAGATTCCAGAGATTTAGTCCAACTAAATTATTAATGAAATGAATAAAAAACAACAACAATCCTCTGGGAATAAAATTAATCAGAGTGCAGATATGCTATAATATATCTATAATGTCGTTTTCAGGAAAAAACTAATAGACATGCAAAGAAACAGGAAAATGTGACCCATACTCAGAAAAACAAAAAGGGCAGTAGGAAACAATTGTGTTAGAGAAGGACCAGATGTTGGACTAGAAAAAAAAGAGACTTAAAAAACAAAAAACATACAATAATTGTAATTAAAAATTAGCCAGAGGAGCTCAACAGCAGATCTGAAATGGCAGAGGAATGAATCAGCACACTTGAAGATAAGTCAATTAAAATTATCCAGTCTGAGGAACACAGAGAAAAAAGGATGAAGAAAAATGAGCCTCAGAGATCTATGGGACACCATCAAGTGTACCAACACACAGATACTGGGATCCAGGGGTTGTGAGGGACAGAGGAGGAAGAGAAAGGCAGAAAAAATTTAAAGAAACAATGGCTGAAAACTTCCCATGTTTAAAGAAAAACATAAACCTACAGATCCAGAAAGCTTAACAACTAAAGATGATAAACATACACATCATAGTCAAATTGTCGAAAATCAAAGACAATGAGAAAGTCTTGGGAACAGTAAGATAAAAACAACAGATCACGTACAGAACAACAAAAATAATTAATGACTCCTCCCATAAAAAATAATGGAGGCCACAAAGCAGGAGAATGTCTTTCTACCACATGAAAGAAAAACTGGCAACCAAAATTACATAAACTATCCTTTAGAATGTAGGTGAAATAAAGACATTCTGAGAAAAAAAATGTTTTTGATAGCAGACCTAAGTTACAAGAAAGACTAAAGGAAGTCCTTCAGGCTGAAAAGAAGTAACATCATATACCAACTCTATCCACAGAAAGAAATGAAGAACACTGGGAATGGTAAATGTGTGGGTTAATATAAAAGATTATAAAAATATTGTACTATAAGCCAATATCCCTCATGAAATGTGAAAACACTTAACCAACTATTAGTAAATCAAGTGCAGCAACATATAAAAGAGAGTATAAACCAAGAGGGATTTATCTCAGGAATGCAAGGCTGGCTTGACATCTGAAAACCAATTAATGCAATACACTACTAGAATAAAGGAGAAAAACCACAAACCATCTCAATATGCAGGAAAAGCATTTGGCAAAATCTAACACCTATTTGCGATAAAACCTCTCAACACTTAGGAATAGAAGAGAACTTCTTCAACATGATAAAGGGAAGCAATAAAAAACCTACAGCTAACATCATACTTAATGTTATACTTAATGAAAGACTGAAAGCAACAAGGAAAGGATGTCCATCTTCACCACTTCTATTCAACAATGCTCTGAAAGTTCTAGTCAGCGTTATAAGGTAAAAAATTTGAAAAAAAATTAAAGGCATCCAGATTGGAAAAGAAGAAGTAAAACCTTCTTTAATCACAGAGGACATGATCGTGCAGGTAGAAAATTCTAATGATTCCATTAAAAAAAAAACACTATAATGAACACGTTCAGCAAGGTCACAAGATACAAGACTAACATACAAAAACCAATTCCATTTCTATACAGTAGTAATCACCTGAAAATGAAATTTAAAAAACAATTCCATTCACAATAGCATCACAAAGTATACATTCTTAGAAAAAATTTAACAAAAGAAATGCAAGACTGGTGCCCTAAAAACTATAAAACACTGCTGAGAGAAATTCAAGAATATCTCTAAAAAAAAAAAAAGTGGAGAGCATTTCATGTTCATGTTCATGGACTGGAAGACCCAATATTGTTGAGATGCAAATTAGCCCCAAATTGATTTAGAGATTCAATATACTATCTATCAAAACCCTAGCATGACAATGTTATAAACTATTAAAACATCAATTAAAAAAAAAAAAACCTAGCATGTCTTTTTGTAGAAATTGACAAGCTGATTCTAAAATGTATATAGAAATGCAAAGAAGCCAGAATAGCCAAAAAAATTTTGAAAAAAAAGAACAAAGTCGGAGAACTTACACAACCTGGATTTTCAAAATTTACTATAAGGCTAAAGTAATTAAAAGTATGGTACTGGCATAAGGACACGCATATAAACCAACAGAACAGAACTGAGAATCCAGAAATAAATCGATATATTTATGTTCAGTTAATTTTCAAGAATGGTGTCAAGGCAATTCAACAGTGGAAAGATTGTCTTTTCAACATGCAGACAACTGGATATCTATATAGAAAAAGATACATTTAGATCCTAACTTCACATCCTACACAAAAATTAACTTAAAATGGACCATAGACATATATGAAAGAGCTAATAGTATAAAATATTAAGAAGAAAACACAGTAGAAAATCTTTGTGACCCCGAGTTAGGCAGAGTTCTCTGGCCAGTGCAGATCCTCAAGGTGAGAGAAATGAGACCCCATCTCTTGTGGAGGAGTGTAAGGTGATGGGATGGGAGGGACTGTTGCAGTCGTCTGTGGTAACAGAATCTGTCCTGCTTGGCTAGGTCAGCACTCCCTGGCCCACACTCATGACCACTAAAACATTAAACCTCTCCTTTGTTAGTCTTGTCATAGATGCAATTTTATAGTCGTTTATATGAATATCTGATTCTTATCTGTCTCTCCCATTATATTAACTCGATAGGACTGGGGCAATGTCTTTTATTAGTTCACATGTGTCTATCACATAGAAAGCACTCAAAAACTGTTTTCAAACTAAATCAATGAATGGATCATCATATTGACTTGAGGCAACCAAAGAAAATATTAACCATTTTTAGCTACCAAGTAAAATACTTAATACAATCTCATGTCCTGGCTTTCCCAGGGCAATTGTAATTTAAAATATCCTTTCCCTAAAAATACAACAGTTTTCCTCACAGATAATATAACCATGATACATATGCTGCAGTAGGTAAGTCAATCTCCTAGACCAGCCTGTGACCACTGAAGACACATTCTTACCCCACACAGCTGGTTGGCAGATGTGATAGCTTCTCTAAAATAAATTGTCTAAAGAACCAAAGTGTTCAATGCTTTAGTTTTTTAAATCTAGAACATGCAAATTTTACAAAAGACCTAAATTAACTTTTGTAATGGAGGTAGGGATATACTCTTTTTAAACTATCACATTCTTAGTAATGTCAAGGTGCCTGAAAAAGGTTAAAAAAGACTATCAATTATTAACAAAACATCAAACACCTGGCAGAAGCTCGCTGACTAGGTGCACAGTGCCTCTCCTCTCTGTGCTCATCATGCTTATGTCTGTTGTTCTATTTACCAGGCTGTACAGAGATCAACTGCTTATGCCTTTCTCTTCCCCTAACTATATATTCCTCAAGAGCAGGGACTGCTTTTATTCATGTTCACATGCCCAACACCAAGCACAGGGCTGGGTAGATGGAAGGTACTAATGAGTTTGTGTTGGAGACCAATGAATTTGTGAGGTGATACTAGTGTCACAAAGAAGCTTAGGACTTGGAGTTCCAAAACGTGAACAAGTGATTGTGCTCTTCAACTTTCTTCGCCATGTAACCTTAGCAGTACTATTTAATCTCTTTAAAAATCTATTGCCACATATATAAGGAAGGAATAATGCCAAGTAATTCACAGGGACACTGTGAGGTCTACTTGTGATGACCTTATGTGAAGCTCTTTAATAGATAAAGTGCTATGCAAATAACAATTAGTGATAAGAATTATCAAGGATTAGGGCCGGCCCGGTGGCACAAGCGGTTAAGTGCAAGCGCTCTGCTGTGGCGCCCCGGGATTCGCCGGTTCGGATCCAGGGTGCGCACTGACGCACTGCTTGGCAAGCCATGCTGTGGTGGCGTCCCATATAAGGTGGAGGAAGATGGGCACGGATGTTAGCCCAGAGCCGGTCTTCCTCAGCAAAAAAAGAGGAGGACTGGCAGATGTTAGCACAGGGCTGATCTCCTCACACACAAAAAGAAGAATTATCAAGGATTAAAATAAAGACTTTAAAGTAAAAGTTAACTATCAAGAAAAATAGTACTAACAGGAATGAGGAACTTCTTAATTTCTTCCAAAGCATGTCCCATCCGGGCATATGCTTCTGCTGGCGGGGCAAAAACTTCAATGAGAACATGCAGATCATCATTGAGGTGGAAGTACTTTGCTTCTCCACTTTTCCTCAACTCTTCTTCCTGAAGAAAGAAAAATCACATTTAAAAACGTGTCATGAGAAAAGAAAAAGAAAATAAAAACTACCCAGAGCTTATGCGGCATGTGGTTGTCACGGGAGATTCGCTCAACAGCAAATACCACCTAAGGAAGAAACTTTAAAATATAAATATGCTCCTGCCATTCTCAGGCTTGTATGAAAACTCCAAGGGCTTCCTGCTGCTGTTGGAGTAAGCCCCAACTCCTGCCTCCGGCCTAGAAGGAGTCCCAACATCTGCCCACCGCCGCGTGCTCCAGCTCCTTCGCCTCCTCCTGTCTCCCTCGCTCAATCCCTCCAGGAGCCGCACAGAGCTCCGCTGTGCTCCTCACACTGGCTCAGCAACCAAGCTCACTTCCCACTGCTTATGCCGTGTGCCTGTGATGCTGTTACAAAGTAATTACCACCATCTAAAATAATTTATTTTTTACTAGTCCATTTTCTAATTTCTCTCACTGAAGGTGATCGCCATGGAGCAGAAATCACGCTCGTCTTGCTTGGTGCTGCGATCTCCTTGTCTAGAAAAGATCTTGGTATAGAGCAGATGCTCAACAAATATTTACTGAAAGAATGACCAAACACTATTTATTCATTTCTATGTTCATTTGCTCATTCACGGATCATTCAAAAAGCATTTCGACAAGCCAGGCAGTATACTCTCAGGAAAAGAGTGAATAAAATAAATGACAGATTTTATTACATGATTTTACGTAATTATGATAAACACTTTTTATCTTTTTTTTTTTTCTTTTCAGTTTACATAATGAAATTCAGAAGAAAACTAGGAGGAAAAAAACAGTTAAGGGACTACTGACTTTGCTCCATTACTTTTTCCTAATTAGCCTTCCTTAGGGTGGCAATTACAGAATCTGGGTCTTTGAATAGTCTTTGTTTCCAACATTAAAATCACACAGATTAAGATTAGTAGGAACCTACACCTAAAGTGATTTTCAGAAGTTAGAAAACTTTCCTAGCCTCTCCAAAAAACCTATCCCATAAGAGAGAGAACCCCAGGAATTCCCGGCAACAACATCGTTTAATTCTACCATTAGCCAAGAGGCCAAGAAGGCACGAACACCATGACTTCATCCTTTAAGGTTTCAACTTTTGTAACTTAACTAATCTGAATTCTTACAAAGAAAAGAGAGATCAACAAGAAAAGGGCATGGGATTTAGTCAGATATTCCTGAATCTTAGCTATGCTGGTCACTAGGTGTGCAACTTTAGACAGATTATATGTAATCCAACACTTAATTTGCAAAATCAATTTCGTGTCAACACATGTTCATTAATGCAGAACCATCAAGAGACTCAAAAGACCAGCTTTACATAAACGCCTGGAAAGGATACAGTGTATATACTTCCTAGAACATTGTCTTACATGTGGTAGGTGCTCAATAAATGCTAGTTTCCTTTACATTTATGGAAAGTGGGCCAGAAACTGAAAGCAGAAAACTATTTGAAATGAGGGACAGCAAAAACAAACTACCATAATATCCTATAAATTCTCTTTGAAATTTGTCTTGAGTATAAAAAGCACTATTATTTTAAGCCAACTGTAGACTATTCATTGTTCCAATCAGAACATTTTCAATCATTTAATCTGATACTCTGCTTTTTATAGATGAAGCTTTAAAACTGGAGTAGTCCATTTTTGAAAGCATGAACTACTGAAATAAACACATCTTTTTCTAATATGGTATCGAAATAATGATTTTACTGAGAGATTATAATTGTTGATTCATAGTCAAGCATTTCATTTCTATCACAAACTTAAGATGGAACAGGGAGGCTTTCTTATCATAACCATAGCTGTCACACAATTTCACAGAGTGAGGAGTTATTACCAGACTATTTCACGGGTTAATGATGACAGACAGCATGGTGTTTGCTGAGGAACAAAGACTGAAGTGCTGCATTCGAATCCCAAATCCAGCATATACTGTACTGTATAACTTTGGGGAGGTCACCTTATCCCCATCTTGAAGGGGTGATTTTAGATAGGGATAATAATAGTATAGTACCTACTGCTCATAGGGTTGTTGTAGTAATAAAGGAGTTATTATAATAGTAATTAGGGGTTATTAGTAAGAAAGGAGTTGTAGTAATAAAAGAGTTTCGTGTCTAAAGACACAAAAAGTCTTTAGAATTACGCCCAGCACGTAATAAGCACTCAATAAATGATGAATATAGTAATGATAAGTACTACTACAGCAATAATTATCATTACATAACTATAGTATTAATTATTTTATTATCCTATAATATAGTTGACGTGGGCAAAACATCTAGCATGTCTGGCACAAACTCAAGGTTCAACAGACCATAGCATTATTGTGATTATTATGCTACATAACCAGGTGACACATGTTAGTAATGACTCCCATAATTTCACCAACGTAGCTAATACAAGAAAAAAATGAATTATGTTCACATTAGCATTTAAACAGTGAACACCTTGAAAATCTAAAAGGATGAGATTTTGATGCTAACTAATGGAAAGCTAATCTTTAGAAATAAACATATTATTAACTGAGAATTTCTGTAGACTAAAATTAAACTAGTAAAAATGATCAAGTGAAATCAGTATTCAAGAGTTCAGGCAGTGAGGATCTGATTACAATACGGCAGATGGGACATTAACAGTATCCATTTAAGGCCACCAATGGTAACGGGGCTTACGGGGTCAACAGATAAAGGGACTTCTGGTCCTAGCCCATTGACAGTAGGCTCAGTGGACTGTAAACCCACAATGTATGCTACTTTCCCAGTTTCTGATTGTCTTGATGGAATATAAATAATCAGCCATTTGCAGAATCCCCATATTGATTAGCTGACCCATGTGGTTGACACAGAAATGAGATGATTAGTGAATGGGTAGTAAGTGGTCCAGGAAAGAGGCCCATACAATGCAGAGCAGGCATTCAGTGACCAGGTAGCCAACAGGACCCACTGTAGCAGTTGTCAAAGCAGCTCATTCTCCAGCCACCTCAGTGCTACACAAGGGACTCATCAACAAAGTGCCCATGGTGAACAGGGAGAGAGCTTATGAATTACTTCACAATATCAACTCCTTTCAAAAAGGAGGGCACTGACTACTGCCACTGCTCAGTGTCCAATATGACCACAACAGAGAACTACCACCAGCCCCTGAAATGACAACATAATCTGGAAGGACAACCAAGCCCTGATAGCAAGCTCATAATATTTATGTTCCCTTTCATTATACGGACAGCCAGGCACTTGCTGTTACTTGGACATACACTCTTGATAAAGACTCACATTCCCCACTTCCCTTCTGCCTGTAATACCATCTGTGGATGGCCTGAACAAGCCACTGAATGGTCTGACCGTGGAACTCCCTTAACAACAAACAAAATAAGTAGCACAGTGTCAATGGGTTTCAGTGGTCATATCAGATACCTAATTACCAGACAGCCTTATTTAAGACTTAATTAAGATATCAGCAAGGCTGGGGTACTTTCCTATAAGATACACATAATGTCTGAACAACTGACCAATATATGGTTCCATGTCTCCTACTGCCAGAATAGATGAGTCAGGGAATTAAAGTAACATCATTCAAGACAGCAGCACTGAGTGAGCAGTTAACTTAGCCTGATGTGCATCAAAATCATTTCAAACACCTACTGAAAATTCATTTTGAGGTTCTACCCTAAACAAGTTGGGACATGAGAATCTGTATTTTTTTTTTATATATATACTTTTATTTATTTATTTTTCCCCCAAAGCCCCAGTAGATAGTTGTATGTCACAGCTGCACATCCTTCTAGTTGCTGTATGTGGGACACAGCCTCAGCATGGCCGGAGAAGCGGTGCATCGGTGCGCGCCTGGGATCCGAACCCAGGCCACCAGCAGCGGAGCGCACGTACTTAACTGCTAAGCCACGGGGCCGGCCCAAGAATCTGTATTTTTAAACAGCCTCTCATACAAGTCTGATACATAGCCATTTTTTAATCAAATAATATAATGAACTTTCCTGATTAAACCAGATGATACACTCAGGTTCTCTGAATCTCAGTTTTCTGACACGGAAAAATAAGGAAAATAGTACGTATCTTCCACCATTTTTCTAAGGATAACATGGAGTAATGCGTGTAAAATCTCTCTCACAGTGCTTAACTCACAGCAGCTGTTCAATAAACAAATAGTGGCTACTTTTATTATAAAAGCTATTATTTAGATGGACTTTTTTTGTGAGGAGGCTGGATTTTGTCCAAATAACTTTTTTGTCTAATGCAAACATTGTTCAACATTGCATGGTAAGCGATCACTGCATGTGGATTTGGTTCTCAGTAACATAAACCTTTTAACAATACGAGAACAACAAAGCGATAATAAAAACATCAGTGATAGCCCATTAAGAAATGTGAACATTTCTTTCAGAATTGGTATATTTAAGAAAGTGATCAATGGGCCAGCCCCATGGCCTAGTGGTTAATTTTGGCATGCCCCACTTCAGTGGCCTGGGTTCATGGGTTCAGTTCCCAGGTGTGGACCTACACCACTTGTTGGCGGCCATTCTGTGGCAGCGAACCACATACAAAATAGAGGAAGACTGGCACAGATGTTAGCTCAGGGACAATCTTCTTCAAGGTAAAAGAGGAAGACTGGTAACAGATGTTAGCTCAGGGCAAATCTTCATCAGCAAAAAAAAAAAAAGTGATCAATGCAAATAACTCAGTAACTTTAGCTTATTTAAAAAAGGAGGCAGTTAGTGTGAATACATCTAAGTAGAACAACTATGTGTTAGAATAGTAAACAATTATTAAAACATTTAAAATCAATTTTAATTTGATAAAATGCATAGGATATCAAATGAAGGGCCAAAAGAGCAAATAAAAGTATATACTTTATAAACTCAACTATGTGAAACAAAGGCATAGCCAAAAGACACGAAGGAACTATTTAAAATGGAAACAGTGACGGTGAGACTACAGATAACTTTTATTTCTCTTCAAGACAATTTCAATATCACTGTACTTTCTACAAGGTAACATATTGCTTCTAGAGTCAAAATCATAGGTACTACTATTTTACTTTATAAAGGAATATAATAGTCACACATGTAGTTTTAAGATAGTACATATTCTAAAATTGGCCAGTGATTCAACTTTCTACACAGTATCACAGACATATCACCTTATATAACGTTTTCAAATAATTTCATTTGAGATCCTAGTTAGCTTTTATATAATATGTATTAATACAATGGATGACCTAAAAGTACATTATATAACTTGACTAAAAAAGTAGCCACTGTCTGTAATGACTATTACCTTTGCCTTGTCTCTCATAGAACCTTTTCCAAGGATGGACATTTTTGTCAAGGTTTCTTCTTGTAAACGCTTCAGAGAATTGCCACGTGGACCCAGAAGTTTCCCCACAAAGTTGAACTAGGAAAAACAAACAAAATTTGTAACATTCATATCTGAAAGTAATCTATTAATCTTGAATGTTAAGAAAACACTGTAGTATGCTACACATAATTAATGACAAATATTTAAGTTCCTGCTACATGCATCACACTGTTTCCATAAACTATATAAAATGGAGCTAAAAATTGTAAAATTAAAAAAAAATTGATATATTTCTTTACACCTATCACTTCAGTGGTGGCTAAATTTTACAAACTACCTGCAGTTAATTTCCCAGAATTCCTAAGTTGCTATCCTAACAATTTCAACACACATTCAATATCAACAATGAACAGTGCTAGGATAAAAATGTAGGTGAAGAAAAGGATACTGAGTGTCCTGTACTGTGCACTGGACAGGTCATTATAGAGTATCTGTGTTCTTCTACCTGGTCAGTACGTAAGCCTTGGTTAGTCAACCAATGGGTGCTCTGGCCTAGATGAGTTCTTAAGCATTCAGTGGCTGACAAAGGCTTTACAACAAAATACATCTCTCTCTTCTAAAATACCAGACCAGCTATGGGAATATGGACAAACCATTTAACCTAGATGCTTAGGATTCTCTATTTAACAAGCAGAGTAGAAGTCAATTAATTAAGGGTACAGACTTTGAGGCTAGACTGCCATGGTTTTAAAACCTGGCTCTTCCATTTACGAGCTGAGTAACCCTGTGCAAGTAAGCTAACTTCTCTATACCTTGGTTTCCTTGTCTGTAAAACGGGAATGATGAATGACAATAGGACCTACCCTCCTAGGGCTGTTCTGAGGATTAAATGGGTCCACATAAATAATTTAGAACAACGCTTGGCACATAATAGACAATAAAAATACCTTGAATGAAACAATTATTAACAGGAATTCCACACAAGTTTTAAAGGCCTTACTATAATTCAGGTAAATCATAAATACTTCCCAGATAGAAAGTCACCCCTGTTTACTGGGAGAGAAACTGTTCTCTTTGGCAAGATCCTTGATTACAAACTCATGTAGTGGCTGCTATGACATCAGCTATCTTCCACGATCTATGCCACTGCTGTGTTATTGCTGTTTTTAAGAGAAAATTGTTCCTCAATTTATCCAACTATGGTAATTGAAGTAATTTTCCTGAAATATGTACATAAAAAAAATCAAAATGGTATTCTTTTCCTTGCCCACTTTTAACTTTATTGTCTGCAATGAAAACTCAAATATCTATTTTTAACTTTCACATGTAATTATTTTTTCTTTTTAAAATTTAATTTGAAGTAAATTAGTTTTAAAAAATATAGAAGTGATACTTTGAGAGTTTAAAATATCGAATAATACCACAAGGTGGGAAAAAAAAAATCAGTGTCTCGACCTACCCACCCCTACCATATTCTTGTTCCCCATTTTCTCTACTTTGTCTTTCTGGAAATTCCATTATCTGCATATTGGACCTCCATTAGCTGGATCTCTAAGTTTCTCTCTTATTTTCCCTTTCTTTCTCTTTCATCTTCTCTCTCTCTCTCTTTTACTTTCTGGGAGATTTAATTACATTATGCTTATATTTCTATTGCTTCTTTCATTTCTGCTATCAAATGGTTAACTACTAACAGTATTTTCTTGTAGTTGTTCTTTTTTATGGCTTTTAAAAAATATTTTATGAAAGCAATATAAGTTCTTATCTCTCTAAGGATAGTAATGACAGCGGCTCCTCCCCACCTTGGAGCTTATAGCATCTGCTTCTTGCAACAGATTCTCCTTACCCCACCATGTTTGGTGAACTGGTCTCTTTCTACACTACGGGCTTTCCTCAGATGACTGGTAATCCTCTGCTACCTGTTTTTAAAACTTTAAGATTGAGGCTCTAAAATGCTGAGTGGAAGTTCTGCTTTTGTACATGGGACTTGACAACTGGACTTGACAATTCACTGTAATATGGCAGCCAGTTTTTTCATCAAAAGCTACTCAAATAACAGTATCTATATTTATTTTTCTCTTGGGCTAAGCATTTCCTTAAAGAGGAATTCCTCAATTTCCTAGGAGGACATATAAGCCTGGCTGCCAGAATACTGGGAATCCCATCATTAAGCATGCACATTCTTAGTTAAAGGAAATAACTCCCTCATTTTCAGTGCGGCATCTCACTCTAGCCCAGTTGTGTCTATCTGGGTCTTAGAGCCTAAGGTTTCTCTTATTTAAACTCTTCAGAAAAATCTCTAGTCTGTTGCTAGGTTAAGAAGGGCAGACGCCTGGTTTTATCAGCTGGGAGGAGCATCTGGTGATCTAACTACTTCTCACACAAACTTTCAACCAAGCCTCCTCTTTTCAATTCTACCATAAAATCTACCTTCACAGAAATTGGCGTCTGCAATTCCTGAGTCTTCTCAAGGTTTTCCCACACTAATGAGCATGTGTCTGGTTGACTTTCTCTCACTCTGCAAGCTCAGGCTTCTGCCTCCTGTGGCCTCCGAAGTCATTAGCATTTATCCATTTATTTTGTAGCTACCAAAATTTTACTGACATCATTTGCCTATTGTTGTCTCACACTCTCATTCTTATTTTCGTGGATTCGTGTCTTTTTTCATTCATTTATATTCATTTTAGTGGCATTCAAGGATAGTGGAAAAATAAATTTCTGTGGTCAAATAGCCATATTTACACTACATCTTTAATAGTTTAGTATTTCCCAATTAATAAAAATTAAGAGACCTTAGAAATTCTCTTGTCCAAACATCTAATTTAACACAGAGGAAATTGAAGTCTACAGAGGGATATGATTTATTCAAGGTCACTTGACAAAACATAAAAACATGGGATTCTATATAAAAAGGAAAAGGGTTTTATATACCTTTAGAAGTTTTCTTTCTCCATCTAAGTTCTATTAGTTTTTTGTTCACAAAAAGTACAGTAACGAGTATTTTGAGAATCAAAAGCCCTTTAATTCCCTTCTTTGTTCAACTATATATTGTGTGTTACTTATAGGTCCTCAGTCAAGTCAACCCTCACGAGTCTCAGACTCCTCACCTACAGCACAGGGATCATACTACCTACTGTGGGCATCTGTTGTATGAACTGAAGACAGAAATGTCTAAAAATCACCTACCAGAGCAGCTGGTAGCTTATACACACTCTATGACAAATTAGCAAATAATAAATTGATAAATTTAAGTACTGTGGGCATATATTCAACTTTTTGTGAACAATACCCACCTTTTACTGAGAACTAACGCCCCTTCATCCACAAGGCTACCAAGGGAGCCACCACACTGAAACAACATGACCATGCCCAGGCTACCCAGGCTGGTCAAGGAGTTGACCTTTGCCTGGAAGTCACGGGAGTCTGAAGTTTAGAGCTAAGCGTGGATACTGAATGTCCTTAGAGCTGAGTCAACAATGGCAATAAGCTTGGTTGCCTGGTTGGGTTCTCAGCTGCAGATTGCATCACCTCCCTGGGGGCATTTGGAAATATTTAGCATGTTTGTTTGGTTGTCACAATGACTGTTGGTCACCTGCATTTAGTGGGCAAAGGCCTAGAATGTCACATATCCGAAATAGATGGGACTACCCTTCACAACGTAGAAACGTCCTTTGTAAAACGTCAATTGTGCCCTGTTAAGAAATACTGCTGGAGAGAGGAGCCATGGACTTTGGTTACTGTCTATTTCTTAGGCTTGAAGCTCTTGTTACTGTCCTCTCAGTTTACAAGTTCAACTCCTCCATGGATTCTGTAAGATACCCTAATGTAGTTAAACAAAACAAAGAAAAACAACCCTTAAGCTAGCCATGGGCAGTACCTGTGACAAGAAAAGGCCTAAGTCATATAGGGGCTGAGTATATATTTTGGCCTTTTTACATGATATAAAAAATAACTTAGGCAGCATAGTTCTCTTATCTGCCCTGAGCTCTGAGATCTCCTGATGTCCCGTCCCACCCGCTGTGACTTCTCAAGGAGTCTTAGGCGCTCGCCCTCTAACCAGCAGAGTGATCGCAGCAGTTCTTTAACCCTCCCAGTGCTCAGTTTCACCACAGTTACCGTAGTGTGGCTTACAAGAGTCATTACACTTCACGGTTATCATGAAGATTAAAACGTATCAGATAAAGTGCTGAGCAGCACTGTGACAAGGCTGAATTTTACCCGAGCCCTGAGCTCCTGAAAAACAGTGATGATTAAGAAATCCTCATACTCTTTTGCATTCCTGGAAATGGCTTACTACAAAGGATTACTCTTTCCCGCATGATTTAGGTAAGACCTGCGGTTGACCCCCTTGTTTACCTACAACAAGGCCAGACACAAGCCCTCTGAATTCCCATTCTTTGCCCCATAAAAGATTAGCTGACTTGTTTGTCCCACTGATCAATCAGAAAATGTCCCTTAATCTGACTTGATCAAACTTTAGTTAAGCTTCTTTCCTTTCCTCAGGCCCCTGAACAGTGACCCACCCACAATCTGAGCCAGCATACAACTCTCCAAGAGGCCTCTCTGTTGCCAAGGGCCAGCCTGAGGGTATAACATTCTCTGATCTATTGTCCCATCATGCCCCCTTCCCCACTCCTACCATTTCTCCACATCTTTCTGGCCTTTCTTCCCCATAAAAGAAAAGCCCTCTGCTGTCTGACTTCTGAGACACTGATAGATCTCACGCTCAGAGCCTTCTCTCTACTACAAAAGCCCTTTCCCCTGCTCTTACAAGAACCCTTTCAAATAAAGACTCTCTTTACTTAAGTCACTATTTGTTTTTATTTGATAACTGTATTTGCAAAATAGACAGTAAGAACTTAATATATTTTAACTTTCATTTTTATTAATAATTTCATTTATGCATAGATTTAAATAGAAGGTGAAAGTGTTATTTCCAAGACCAATGATTTTTCTCCAGATGCCAATTATTACAAATATACTATATTACAAATCTTACAATTGTAAATAGGAAACTTTTCAAATGATTATGAAGACGGTAAACCAACATACAGCAAGTATATTTGAGTTTCACTGCATGATATATAAGATCCAGTAATTAGGTTCTTCATCTGTAAAGACCAAGTGCCTTTCTGAACCAGCTTTAATTGATCTAAACTATATTTGTGACATGACACTGTTCCTCAGGGAACAATTACAGTTAAGCTGTCACTTCATAAACAACTAAGCCTCAAGCACATGTCACTGTCTCCATTAAAAGGTTTCCCTTAATTGGGTGCTCACCAAAAAGTTGATTAGTCTAACAAAGTGTTGTTTTATTGACCTCTAACTCAATACTAAAACCAAACTTGTAACCTCTGCCACCATAGCTTCAAATATGTTATCATTCAGAGTTCTTTGGCCTAGCAAATGGCACTGCCATCCATGCAGCATCCATGCAGTGACTCAACCCAGAAACCTGACACTCATTCCACGAGGGTAGTGACTAGGCCTTTTGTATTCACTGCTCCAACACCTGTGCAGAGAGGGCATTTAATAACTGTTTAACGAATTCATTAACTACAACTTAACAATGTTACCTCCTAAATATCTCTTAAACCTATTTTTCTGTAGTCCCACCACAACCACCCTAGTCCAGCCATCATCCCCTCTCACCTAGCCCACTGCAGAATCCTTTCCCTGTATCCACTTCTGCCTTCTTCAATCAGCAGAGAGGTCTTAACACAAAGTTGGCCTTGTTACATCTCTGTTTGAAATACACCTATCCAACTCTTCTTAGAATAAAGTCCCCGTGTCTTGATAGATACTGCTGTGAAGGCCCTCTCTGAGGCAGCTCCTGTCCACCTGTATTGTGTCACCACACTCTCCTGCTTTAATGTTAGCCATTCTGGACTTACTTCAGTTTCTCAAAACTACCATGTTCCCAGAACTACCCATTTCAGCTCAGATGCAGAGCTGGAAAGAATATCACTCTCACCCTTAAAACAAGAAGAAAGCTGGAGAGGATGCAGATCAGTGCTGCAGTCCCAGGGCAGCACTACCCGCACACCTGGAGAGAGAACAGGCACCTGCAGGGAGAAACGACTCCAGCGTCTGCTTATCTGGGGGGTGGGAGGCATGAGAGGATGAAGTCCTGAACGCCCCAGAATTAGGAGAGGTGATCCTCCTTAAAGTTTTTTCCTGCAGGAATCTGACACCCCCCACCCCCTTCCAGGTGCTCACAGGGCAGATCAGGGAAGAATCCTGAGACCCCTTCTTCCCGTGAGGCTGGTGGGGAAGAGGGAAGCAGCCTGCTGAAATCTGCCCAGATCCGTGTCCCCATCTCCCCTCCTGAACAAAAGCCTTAATCTGCAGGAGGAAGGGCAACAAAACTACTCTTTGTTTTTTAAAATAGTGACAAAATCAACAAAACATGTACTTAGGTGAGTCTAGCCCTCAGTAAGTGTTACTACAGCAGTGGTGAAGCGAAGCACATCCTGGGTGATGGGTGGAAAACAGACAGAGACAATGCCTTGTCCTCACTGAGTTTCTCACTCTAGTACTAAGAGCCAGATGACAAACACAGAAAACGTACCTGCGGGATAATGTTTGTTAATTACCAGGAAGCATCTAGTGAAGGGACAGAGAGCGACTACGGAGAGCATGGTATTCACGGAGGGTGCGCAGCCTCAGGCGAGGCTGGCCTCTCTGTGATGGTTACGCTAAGCTGTGTCCTATGCAAGGATCTGGGAATAGACAATTCCCCGTGATGTGAATGGCCAGTGCAAAGGCCCTTGGGCATTAAGGAGCTTCTGAGAAACAAGCAGCCCACCAGCCTGAGCGGAGCAGAGTGAGGCAGGGGCAGGGAAGTAACAGTCGGGGTAAGAGAAGACAGAGGCACATCTGGCTGGGCCTCCTCCCCCTTCATAAAGAGTTTGGATTTAACCTTGAGTTTAAAATGTAGGTGCAATCTGGTGGTTTCCTTTTCTTTGTATTTTGGTCAGTGCTTAAATTTTCCATATTGATATGAATTCACTCTTTTCACAATGGCAAAAATTTACACTGAATAAAGCACAAACTCAACGGTATAAAGCATGCACAGCCAGTCCTTTCTTGCAGCTCATCAGAGTCTACAAGGCCCAGGGGGCTTCTTCTCCAGGCCCCTCCCTGACATTCTGAATCCACACTCATTCTCTCTCTTCCTCCTGCCTTCCTTGTTACACTTAGCAAACTATACTGTAAGACATGTCCTTTCACATTGGATTCCTGAGAAGAGAGAACGTGTTCTACTGAACTCTGAAATCTTGTCCACATCTTAATCCGCTTCTCCACTCTTAATATACTGCCTGGCACAGAGTGATGCTCAAAAAAAAAAAAATGTACTGAATCAACAAAAGCAAAAGGATAAATTAAGGAACTCTGGGTCCAGGAACCTAGTGCCCTATCTCTCGTTGCTTTGAGAAAGCCACAGCTGTATCAGCAGTATTATAAAATATAAAACACTCTGGCACACAGGAAAAGAATTTCAAAACATTAAGCCCTTTCATTGGTCAAGTCTCTCCTGCTCACTATGACAAAAATGCTCAAAAGTGTTATGGCATCTTCCCTGATTATAAGATGAACCATTTAATGTTCCTTTCATATTAGTTATTTTTCTTTAAATGCACTTTAGTATTTCATAGACAAAATCAAATCCTGGGATAAATCTCATGCTTGCCAAAAGTAATTCCCCTTGGTCCTTTATGGTCCCTCGTCCCTCTCATTGTCCTCCTACTCTAACCCTAAAACCCAACATGCGCATACATGTTGCATCATTTTCGCACAGCTCCACCTGACTTGGTAATCAGAAAATCAAGGACTCGAGGCTTTAACGCTATTTTGGTTATCTACTGCTGCATAACACACTAACCCAAAAACTTAACGGCCTGAACAATAACCATTTTATTTATTTGCTCACAATTCAGTAATCTGAGCACTGTGGGGTAGTTCCATGTGGCATCAGCCAGACTGGGCTGGAGGACCCACTTCCAAGACAGTTCATTCCCATGTCTCCTAAGCAGGTGGTGGCTGTCAGCTGGGGACCTCAGTTCTACTAGTTTCACTGATTCTCCTCCACCTGGGAATCCTGGGCTTCCACTTAACATGGTGGCCTCAGGGTGACAGGGTTTTTGCATGGTTCCTGGCCTCCAAGATCAGAAAAGCAAAAAATGTCAGTCCTCTTACAGCTTAGGCCCGGAACTGGCATCGTGTCTGCCCTGCAGCACGCTCTTGGGTAAAAGGAGCTGTAGGATCAGGAAAGACTCAGGGAAGGGTACCCTATGGGGCATGAACGCATGAAGGAGTGGCTTTAGGAGGCAGGGCACAATAGAATACGCTATCACAGATATAAATGACAAAGCTGTCATTTAGTAACAAGTTGAGTTTTAACAGCCTCATACATCACAGTCTTTTTTAGGCCTGGCTAGGTACCTGCTAGCTTCTTTTCCATAAGGAGAGGAAAGCAGTGATCTCTCTGAGGGCAGAGACCCTGTCTTATTCATCCGTGTACCTCAACAACTGCCTAGGACAGCACCTAACAATACCGGATGTAGAGGAATAGTTCCACTTTGAGAAGATTATCCTTCTTATCATATCCAACTGGACCACAGTTACTTTTACCTTGTTATAAGGCTGAGCTTCTACGAGGCACAGGGGGAGGATCAGCTCTGCTACTTTCCTGCTCATTTCGGGCGTATTTGCAGCAGATCTTTAAGGCACAGTTTCCTTAAGGGTAATCTTTGCCCATTTAAAGGTAAGTATAACTAAAATTAGGTAACACAATCCATGAATCCATTACTCAGGCAAATAAAACAGCTATTTCCCCGGACGTACTGAAAGCAAATGAGTAATTAAAACTTGGTGAGAGCTTCTGCAGTGTGGAATTCCCATTTTACTTCAGGACGCTGTCTCAGCGTGCACACAGCTGTATGGCACTCATATGAACACGTACTGGTACTAGCATTAATCCATGTACTAAATATTAATAAAGTTTCATTTCTTGAATAAGAAATAAGTTTAATTTCTTGAATAAGAATAAGCATGGGTTCTGGAGCCGGATTTCTGGGATTCAAATGCCTGTTACTTAGTAACTGTGTAATCTGTAGCAAGTTACTTTTCTGTTCTTCAGTTTTTTCATACGTAAACAGGAGATAACCATTCTCTCCTCCTAAAGTTGTAAAAATTAAATAAACTAATACACGTAAGGTGCTTAGAACAGTGCCTGACACATAAGATACCATATGCTACATATATACATTAAAATAGAAGTTCTGGCATGTTCTTCTAGCATCCAAACGTATTGTACATACATCCTTCTCTGGAAAATATCATTTAAGCATTTGCTTTCTAGACCTTACCAGGGAGAAAGAATTAAACTGCCGAGGAACACCTTTGGTTCATAATCTCCACATTCATCTAATTCCTGCCCAAGGGCAAGAATGCAAAAGAAAAATTTAAAAAGGTTGGTTTTACCTATCTTCTCTTGAAACTAAAGACCAGATCACTACTTTTATTAGCCCTAGGGGACATTTTATGTTCCAATAATGTAACCACTAACACAATGATTAGTTAAATAAATCCACATTTCAGTTGGTATTCAGAATACTGATGTCATTTGAATTAAACCAATGTAATAAATGCCAAACTCCCAACAGTAGTAAACCTAACAACAGACCTGGGAGCATGGCATTCACATGAAAGGGAGCAGCCTTTTAAGAAATGAAACACTTGTTTCTTAGGATTGTTATTAATTGAATCAAGCTTTGGATTACTGGCAGTGATTTTCATGATCTGATAAGCACCTCTAAAAACAACAGTCACTTTTACATGGGAAGTTGAACTTCCTAGGAATAAATGTCATCTCTGAAAGTCATTTAGATCAATCATTTCTAAATTTTAAGAGAACTTTAAAAAAAAAGATCTTTTATAATGCAAAATATCTTCTACTACATATTCTAGTTGTTTATTTATCTCCTTGTCATAAATCTCTCAGGGCTCCTGACTAGCTGTATAAAATTCTAATACCCAAGTATAGCACTGAAGGCTTTCCAGACTAGTTGTCATCATTCTGCTGAATGCTACAATCTACTGTTCCCCATAATTCAGTCACTCTGGCCCAATAGTTACTCTGCCCTTCCCCCTGATCTCTGCTTTTTAACAGCCTGGGCTTATTCTTAAGGACTAAATTCAATTCCACTTGTAGTTCTTTCCCCAGAAATAACTCTCTCTCACCCATTTACATTCTTGTGATATCCTTCTACCTTTCTTATGTTAATTCAGTTTTTACCCTACACTATTTAGTGAAATTTACTCTGTTTCTCCTGTTAGATCATAAATCTCTTGAGAGTAATTAGGACTTATATTTGATTCATCATTTTTCCTACATAACAGCTTCTCAATAAATACGGTGGAACTAAAGTTTATTTTATCCCAAATCAAATGGTTACTAGTCAATATAAATTTTATTGATTTTCTTTGCTGCAGAAATTACTGCAATATATTAAAGCTATAGATAAATACTATTATTTAAATTTATTAATTTGCCAACCACAAATCCCCAAGTATTATCGATAGTGGTTGAGATTATTTGGTGTTGCTCCATTGATTGTAACTTAGCATAGTATCTACTTCTAAATGGTAAACAGTCCAACTCATTGAGATATTAGCAACTCTAAAAACCAATGAAGTATACAGGTAACTTCTACAAGAGATGATGTGGGTAGGTACACAAAAGCAATATTTTTTTGTATATTTTTATATTTCAGTAACCTGAAATAATCTACCTTACGTTCTTTCTACCTCTATTTGCTCAAGGCTGGATTATATTCTTGGGGGAGGGAAGGGTGGATAACAAAACAAATAAAATAAGTAAATGTAGCGCATACGTGAGAGCTTAAAATTATTAATCCAGAAATTCTCAGAATGCAACAGTTTGGCTGCAAGTATGGAAAACAGAATGGAGGATTTGAAACTGCTGGTAAGAAACTGGGTGAGAAATGATAGTAGTCTAAATTAAGGAGTGGCAATGGAATGCAGAGATAGAGATGGATGATAATTAATTTAGCAAGTAGAAAAACAGTAAAATGTGTAAGTCATAGTATTTCAAGAATGGACAAAGAAAAGGTAAATGAAGGAGAAGCTAGTAGACAAAAGTGACTCGCTGGTTTCAGGCATGGGCACTTAGGTACACAGGCTGTCTGCCGTTCACTGAAATAAGGAACACAGGAAAAGGTCGAAGTTTGCCCAGAAAAGGAGGTATGCAGTTCACTCATGGGCATGTCAAATCAAAGATGTCTGTGGGATATCTAAGTGGAGGTGTCCAGTAGGCAGAGCTGGGCATAACACAAGTAGGGCTGGCTCCTAAACCTAACTTCTTTCCCTTCTATAACTATGCTTCTCAGCAGCAATGTATATTGTGTGTCCCTTGTTTCATGTAATTATGTGTCAATTACTTATTTTGATACAAGTTCATAGTTTGGTCCATGGTATGGATGTCTGTTTTATTCCATAGGCTGGGAGTTCTCAAAGAAAGGGATTAAGTTTTCTTCACATTTCCTATGTCTAATACCAATATAGTCATGCAGTTTTCAGTTGACCCAACTTGGTGGTCCTCAAGGGGCCCAGAGCCGAAATCAGTCCAGTAATATTCCAGGTACCTAAGCTAGTAATATATTGCAGAGTACTAACAATGTTTTTCACCTTTGGGCTCAGCAACACACTTAGAGATCTCTCCTCCATCCCCCCTCAAAAAGTAAGCATTGATGTGATAGAAGATTTATGTATAATGATATTCATCACAGACTTTAATTTCTAAATTACTGCTTTTTGACCAAAATACATACACAGTACCATTTCTAGTCTTTTTAATGTACTGAGATTGTGGGGGAGCCTATATATAACCAAATTTTATAATTATTCATTTGTCTCAATAAAATAGTAGTAGTAATAATAATAAGCCCCCAAAACAACATGAGTAAATTCTTTCAGGAACCCTCAATATATGCCTGACTGTTTTTAGAGTCCACTTAACAAATCTAAGTTCAAGTGCTACTTCTGGGTCAATGATCAAGCATTTTAGAGAGAATAAGGGAAAAGTCACAGCTTAAGATTTGAAATCCCTCACAACCTTTTTGAATGCTATCCTATTTGCAAATACCAACTTACATAACTTCTTTTTTTTTTTTTTTTAAAGATTTTATTTATTCAGTTTTTTCCCCCTAAAGCCCCAGTAGATAGTTGTATGTCATAGGTTCACATCCTTCTAGTTGCTGTACGTGGGACTCGGCCTCACGTTGGACGGAGAAGTGGTGCCTCGGGGCGCTCCCGGGATCCGAACCCGGGCCGCCAGCATCAGAGCGCGCACACTTAACCGCTAAGCCACGGAGCCGGCCCATCAACTTACATAACTTCTAATTCTCACGACACAGTGGCTGTGTGTCACAAGAGCCCAGAGAGGACCTCTGAGAACAGAACAAAAGTAGCTCTGAAGATATATTCCTCTCATCTTTACTTATAATTTCACTTCTCTCCAATTCCCGCTTTAGGATATGGGTTGTCAAAGTGATGGGAGAGGATCAACATGGAAAGGACTATGCACTGTGAAACAATGGCTTTACAGGCCAATACTTTTCCCAAGGTTCTGTAATCCAGAGCGGCCTTTCTACTTCATCACAGGCTCCCAAGATTTAATGAATACTAGGAGGGACTTGTAATAAAGACATGTATTTCTAAGTGATTATTTTTAATATCAGCCTTCCTTGATGTCAACAAGTTCAAAACCCCACTAGCCAGCCATATTAATCTTGATAATGGCATTTACATATAAAGAACTAACATACAGGTACATTATTACTTTATTTCTACAGGTAAACTATCAATTGAACACCAAAATTAAAAATTATTTTCACATAAATCCTCTGGGAAAAATATTATATACCTCTGATAATCAATTAGGAGTCATAGAAAAGGCAACTTTTAACATATCAATATGACTGTCAAATATTTACTACTCTGGGAAATTTTTAACCCCATGAAGATTTCTACGGAATAGGCTTCTACCTAGTAGTAAATTCATGGGTTTTGAATTATCTACAACACACTACAAGGGAAAAATGCAAGGCAACTTTGAAAAAGAAAGTTTCCCTGAGCTTTAATTCAAATTCCAGGCAACAACATGTTTTATAAGTACTTCTCTCTTCTCTCCCTCAAAGACCCTTACATAACCTAAGTGCTTCTGTGAGGCAACAAATATGTCAAATTTAAAATATGCACATAATAGAAAAACATTTAATGTAAGAAACCATGCTGATTAATATGAAGTTACTGAAAATAGTATGTACACATTAGAATACTTAGAGATTAAAACAATCACCAAATTAAAAAATTTAATAAATCTAATTTAAACCTATAAAATTTAACTCAGTACACTAAATCTTAAAAAACATAATCATAGTACAAAGGTATCTCCTAAATTAACTATTTCAGGTACGTTTTTTCCCCAAAATGAAAATCTTTCTTTACCCTAATTACTAAAGTTACACCAAGTTATCGTTAAAACATTAAAGAACAGAAACATGTAAAGTAGAAAAGAGCACATAATCCTACCCTCCAGAAAATAACTGTTGTTAAGATTCCAGTTAGTTTTTTTCCAATAACTATCCAACTTGGATCCTATTTGTTCTACATGTTGCTTTTTCTTTCTTTATTTAACAGTAGAATACAGACATCTTACCCTAACAGTAGAGCATGTATGTACAATGATACAGAGATATAATCTATTTAATTTCATATTACAACTCACTCTTTAAAATGGCGCATAGCATTCTTTCACCCTAGCATGACTTGACATGTGGCATTTCCTTTCCTGAACTAGATTCCAATCATTAAACACCTGGAGAAGCCCACCTCACCCTCTAAAACAGCTCAAATATCACTTCCTACTCCAACTTTGCAGTCCCCATTGGCCAACCCTACCCTATATTCTGCTCCCTTATCACTGTATTTATAACTCCTCTACAAAAATCTGCACATCTTATTGAAATTAAGCTGTTTAGCCAAACAAAATGGCTTGTAATTTCTCAAATATTCTCTGCTCTAGACATGGTGTTCCCCTGTCATGACCCATCTCATCCTGTTATACTTCTGACTCCTACCCAGCCAGCTCCTTCAGACAGCCACCTCAGGAAAGCCTTCTCTGAGAGCATCAACATGACCCTCCTCTGTGTCTTTCTAGAGTACCCTAACATTGAACCTCTCACAGTGTATTATAAACATTAACTTATCCATCCGCATTCCCCACAAAACAGAATTTTTTGTCACAAAACAACCTTGTATTAATCACTTTTTTTTTTCTAGCACAATGCCTGGCTCAGAGAAGACATTCAATAAATGTTACTTATATGAATGGAGGGATTTAATTCACTGATGAATGAACGAACCAGTTAATGAAAAAAAAATGAACATAAAATCTAAACCACAAGGCATCTACAGGTCCTCAAAGACAGGGTACCTTGTTCCAATGTTGTTTGGGCATTTACATTAATTCTTTTAAACCTAGTCACTGCTCAGTACCAAGGGTTAGTGTTTACCCACAAGAAAACTATGGAGAACAATTTCTCCAATTTTAAAATCTTCAAAAAAAATCATAAAACAAGTGTTTACTTTGAGTTTCACACTTTACAAGCTCAGACATATAACTCAAGAGAGTGAATATACTTTAAGTTTGAATACTAAAAGACTCATGTTCAATGTGGTACCATTGAAAGAGTGTTGAAAAGGGTTTATTAAGAGGAGAGAAATTATTCAATTAATGGAAATCATTTTATTAGATAGAGTCTCACAAACAGCACTTCTCCCTTGTCCCAGAAGCTGAAAGTACACAGCCAGCATCAACTCCACATCAAGCTGTATGTACTCTGCCCACTGCTATCCAGAGGGGCAAGTACTGCCAGCTTCTTCCAGCTCAGTCCATTAACCGATACCAGCACGAAAGCTTTTTCTTAGAACTGATGCAAGTGCTACACGAGCCTTCATACAAAGCTGGCTTGAAACTTGCATGCTCAATTATGCTAAGCAGAAATATCCTTTTTCAGCATTCTGAAAGCAGTGGATTTCTAAGTAGCCTACTTCAGACATTCTAAGTACTTGAAATGGACTCTGCTCTCCGCTAGACACAGAAATTATAATTTGTCTTCCCCTACTCTCATCAAAGCTGACACTGAAAACATTTGAGATTTTATTTCATATACTTTATTCATACACTTTTTTATTTCGTATACTTACTCAGACACAACAGAAGATTAATCTAGTATGAATCATCTACTAGATTATAAACTATTTAAAGACAGGGGCAGAGTCTGTTCATCTTTCTATCTATTGCATATTAAGCATATAGAATATATTGAGCATACTGATCAATTTATAAAGGTTACCATAAGTCATGCTTTGTTTAGTAATGAGTCTGTCGAAATGTTCACAACGTAGTTTTCTATTTACTAAAAATGTATATCCTTATTTCTGCAAGTACGGCTGAGTAAGCTCCTAATAGGCTGACTGTCTATAGATAACTATAAACTCCTAAACTGAACAAAATATAAAAACTAAGTATCTGAAGCTTCTGGAGAATGATCGAACACAAGGAGATTCTGGAAGGGAGTCAAGACTTGGAAGAACGGAATGGCCTGGGCGAATTTACTGATTTTAGAGTTTTTAGCCTGAGTAGCAGAGTCTGAAGCAACTATAGTGCTGAAATGTGAGGGAGGAATACTAGAAAATACAGAGTTAGAGTTCAGGAGCCCCAGTTTTGTTTATAAAATCTACCAAAATCTCTGGCTGACCCCCAAATCATGTATGCCAAAAATAAATGCAGAAGTCAAAAATAAATGCAGAAGTCAAAGTAAGGAAAGAACTGAACTGAGATCTGTACTCCTATCCAGCAGACCAAGTCTGCAGTCTGAATCCAAAAATGTCAGCATTCCTCCAAGAAATATAACAGAACCCAGGGTAGTTTCCACAATATTAGACTCACAATGTCCAGTATACAATCCAAAATTACACAACATACAAAAAAACCTGAATGATATGACTTATTATCAAGATAAAAGATTATCAATTCAGGTCAAATCTAAAATGACTAAGATTTTAGAATTAGAGACTTCAAAGCACCTATTTTAATAGTGCTCAATGATGTAAATAACACCTGCAATGAATAAAAAAATAGAAAATCCCAGCAGAGAAAAAAAAAATTTTTCACATACACATATTTACATATGAATCAAATATAAATTATGAAATAGATCATTACAATAACTGATATAAAAATGTATCTGATGGGCTTAGAAAAATAAAGAGAACATAGGAAAGAATCAAGGAGTTTAAGACACAGTAGAAATGATCCAATCCGAAGAACAAGGGGAAAAAAACAAATAAAAGTGAAAAGAGCCACAGGAACCTTTTTGAAGATATCAAAAGACTGAACATGTGTATAAATGAAGTCTCAAAAGGTGGGGAGAGAAAGGGTCAGAAAAAGATGAAATGGACAAACTCCTTGAAAAACAAACAAAAATTCACAAAAGATAAAGTGGAGAATCTGATTAGTGCCCTGTCAGTTAAAGACATTAAACTCATCACCAAACTCCAGGCCCACATGGCTTCACGAGTGAATTCTATCAAATACTGAGAACGAAGTAGCACCAAACTAACATACATTCTTTAAAAAGAAGGGAAAGGAACACTTCTCCACTCACTCTACGAAACACTAATACCAAAATCTGACAAAGATATTATATATATATATATATATAAAAAAATTATAGGGCAGTATCATGAAGATAGATGCATTTGAATCCAACAACACATAAAAAAGATAATACATCATTACCAAGTATGATTTGCCTCAGGAATGCAAAGTTGGTTTAATTTAAATCAATCAATCTATAATATTCACTATATTAACAGTATAGAGGAGTAACACCCGATCCCGATGTTCATTTTAATAGATGCAGAAAAGGCATTCAACAAAATTCATCACCCAGTCAGGATCAAATCTCTGAGTAAAACTGGAACAGAATGGAACTTCCTCTACCAAATAAAGGGCATTAACAAAAAAAACCCTATGACTGTTATGTTCTTAATGATAAAACATAGAATGCTTTCCACCTTGATTGGGAAGAAGGGAAGAATGCCTAATCTTACCACTTGTATTCAAGCATTATACCAGAAACCCTAACCAATAAAATAATGCAAGCTAAATAAATAAAAAGAATAAAAACTGGAAAGGAAGACATAAACCGTTTATGCATATGATAAATATGTATATAGCATATGTTAATAAATCTATAAAATGATTTTCTAGAACAAGTGAATTTAAGCAAGGTAGCAGAATACAAGGTCTATATACAAAACTTTATATTGGAAGCAAAAAATTGGAAAATACAGTTTTTAAATATTCATTTTACAATAGTGTCAAAAAACAAAAAATACTTAGGAATGTTTAACAGAAGACAACTTTTACCCTGAAAAGTATAAAACACTGCTGATAGAAACTGAAAATCTAAATAAATGGAAAGATATATCACGCTCAAGGCAGGAAAGACTCTTTCAATATTGTTAAGATGTCAAATCACCCTAAATTGATCAAGAGACTCAATGCAACTGCAATCATAATCCCAGCAGAATGTTTTGTGAAAATCAATAAAATAATTCTTAAATTTATATGGAATTGTAAAGGATCGATATCCAAGCAATCATGAAAAAGAAGGACAAAGTTGAAGGGACTACATTACTTAACTTCATGTCTTACTATAAAAAGCTACAGTACTGAAGACAGTATGGGACCAGCATAAAGATCCATAAATAGATAAATGAAATAAAACTGAAACTGCAGAAACAGACCCTCACATACATAGTCATCTAATTTTCATTAAAAGTGTCAATACAATCAGTGGGAGGAAAACATCTTTCAACAAACGGTACTGGAAAAACTGGATACTCGAATGGGGAAAAAATGAATTTTGACCCTCTATCTCACACCATACACAAAAATTAATTAAAAAGTAATTTGAGATGTATCATAGATCTAAAAGTAAAAGCTATAATGATAAAGCTTTTAGAGGAAACAGAGGAGACTACCTTTATAAAATGTAAAGACTCTAACATTTCGTTCAGGTTGGCAAAGATAGTGGACAGAAGATAATCATAAAAGAAAAACGTGACACATTAGAGGTCATCAAAATGAAAAATTTCTGCTTATCACAAGACTCTATTAAGAAAATAACAGGCAAGCGATAGACTGAGCCAAATATTTATAAAACATTTATCTAACAAAAGATTTGTGTCTCGGATATACAAAAAAGCTCCTACAACTCAATGATAAAAAGACATACAGGCCATTTAGAAATAAGCAAAAGATCTAAAAAGACACTTCAAAATCAAAGATATATGAATGGCCAATAAGTACCTGAAAAGTATACAAAATCATCAGGGAAATGCAAATTAACAGCACAAGAAAATACCAATACACTATAAGAATAACTAAAATTAAAGAGATTGACAATATCAAATACTTTTGAAGATATGGAGCAGCCACAATTTGCTTGCATTGTTCCTGGAAATGTCACAAGGTACAAACGCTCTGGGAAAAATGTAAGACAATTTCTCACAAAACTAAATACATAGCAATTTAAATCCTAGGTATTTACTCAAAAGAAATGAAAACATATGGTCACAAAAAGACTTTACAAAAATGTTCACAGCAATTTAATTTAATTTACCCAAAACTGAAAACCATTCAAGCAAATGGAAAGATAAATTGAGGCATATCTAGGTAATGAACCTAGATAATAATAATAATAATTCAGCAATCAAAAGAAATGAACTACTGGTATATAGACAACAGTATGCATGAATCACGTACATGGACACTCAAAAGAAAGAAAAATTGAAAAACAGGGTAAAAAGAGTATCAATTCAGGCCAAATCTAAGATGACCAAGATTGTAGAATTAGATAGAGACTTTAAAGCGCATATTTTAATTGTGCTCAATGACATAAAATAATACCTGCAATGAATGAAAAACAGAACTTTTTTCTAGAATAGATAATATTTTGAACATTTATGCGCTAAGCCCAGTGCTAAGCATTTAACATGGATAATTCTATTTAATTCTTAACAATCCAACCTCATCTTACAAAAGAAGAAATTAAAGTAGAAAGAAATTAAATAGGTTGTCCAAAGTTACATCACTAGTATAACTCAGAAGCATAATTTTTTAGAGTCCCATAACTCACACTAAAGTCAAACAGAAAAAAATGGAAGCACTAAATAGGTTTTTAATTAACTTTAAAAGTATGTATGGGGGGGCACCTGTGCTAAGGGAAAACACCTCAGGAAAATATTACACAGAATATAAATTAAACATCTGCTCCCCTGCCAATAAGTTTAACACACCTGCAGTGCGGACCTCACTGTCTTACCTTAGGGAACTGTTTTACAGGAATTAACACTTTCTGTCCCAGCTTCATGTTCTTATTAATCACCACATCAATGTACTTTTCTTCATCCTTGCCTTCTCCTTTTTGAAACTTTTCTATTTCTGTGAAGGAAAAAAGATAACCATGAAGTGTATAACTTAGAACTCCAAAGATTGGGAGTTCTTGTTATCTCTACTGTGGCATGAAATCAAACACAGAAATATGGACCATTAGATTGTTATAAATTTTTCCAGAATGATATATTTCCCATTTTATCAATGATTCTTCACCAGTACAGTGGAAAAAATGCATAGACCATGACTCTACAAAGTCAAATCTCAATTGCCCATGTTAATGGAGGAGAGCAATGGATGAGCTCACCAACAAATACATGCATAACAATAAGTTCCTTGGGGCCTTCTGGAATCCTAAAGAAAGGCTGATCAAATAGCAAAGAAAAGTCAGCAAGTATTCTCAGTTCAGTGTTACATCCCTATTTATCAATCCTGCCTGGCTCTCCAAGGCTTATACCACCAAGAATTGATTCCTTAAGATGGCATTAAAGCCCTCGACAACCTTCTGTCAGTGGACATCCCCAACCACATCTTCCCTCCTCACAAGCGACACAGATCAACTCCATGCTCATGTCTTTGATAACGCTCTTTTCTCTACTGGTAACGTTATTTTGATGACTTCAATTTCATATATTTCCTTCAAGATTCAACCACATTAAATACCACTCTTTATAGGCGACTATCCCTTTCCTCAATGGGGCAGCAGCAGTGGGAGAATCAAATAATCTCACCTTGATATTCTCAATGCACTTTATGTACAACTGTACTATAACTCTCAGACAAAAAAAAAATTTGGTACCTCTACTATAGACAATGTTTGTGCCTCCCCCATTCATATGTTGAAATCCTAACCCCCAATCTGATGGTATTAGGAGCAAGGCTTTAGGGAGATGACAGGATCATGAAGTTGGAGTGCTCATAAATGAGATTACTGCTGTTATAAAAGAGACCCCAGAGAGCTCTTTCACCCCTTCTGCCATGTGAGGACATAGCAAGAAGACCACTGTCCATGAGCCAGGAAGTGGGCCCTCACTTGACTCCAACTCTACAGGCATGTTGATCTTGGACTTCCCAGCCTCCAGAACCCTGAGAAATAAATTTCTGTTGTTTATAAGCCACTCACATTCTATGGTATTCTGTTATAGCAGCCCAAATGGACTAAGAAACTCTCCCACCAGAACATAAATTTCTCTTAGGTAAAATCTGTTTCTTCATTCAACAAACATCTACTACTAAGCACCTCCTGTGTGCAAGTTCCAGATCTTGGAAAATCTTAGTTTACTCTTTCCTCACATTACTGCCTATAGCATTTGGCTGCAGAAGAAGTACATGAGTATGTGCTGGAATGACTGCTGAATGAATGCATACATGGACCGTTCCCTCCACAGACTGACCACCAGATACCCAGGGTCAAAGAAGGGTACCAAAGCATGGAGAAGGTACCAAAGACGGCATTAGTTGTACAAAGGGATACACGTTTATTCATTTTGCTTGTTGAGCCAGGAATATTTAAGAATTTAACGTGTTTCACGTTCATGAGATAATTCAATCCTCACAACAGACGAAAAGTTCAGAAAGGTTACTTTACTAACAAATGGCAAAGGTAGGATTTACCCACAGGTTTGTCTCACTCTAAAGACAGTGTGCCACTGCAGTCTCTTCCACTGTTTCTTATGTCATCTCTGACAGAAAATAAGATTTTCATGGCATCCTTGGATAAACAGAGGATGTGTTTAAAGCTAGAAGCTTCAGGCCTGGGGCTTCAGTCATCACAGAAGAACCTGGTGTCTGCTCTTAGTAATTCTCCAACCATTGGCCCCTTCATTCTGCTTATTAGCTCTAAACCCCTAACTGTCTTTGCTGTACTCAGAGTTGAGCCTGATCTCTCTCCTCTACAGCAACACAGTCTTGACACCTATCGTGATAGTCCTGAATGAAGTCTTCCTTACCACTTTAACAAGTGTCAGAAGAATTTTTTCTTTAACAGTGCATGGTAGAAAGTCAGTATATAGGTGGGGTGTAGTAAAAAATATATATTTGTGTCTTTGTCCCCAGTTCCTGGCACAGAGCTCCTAAAACTCTTGGAATTTCCTGAGTGAGGAGAGTGCCTTTTGTTATGCATAACAAGCCCCTCTCAACCATACCTGAGTTTATATTAATGAGGTGACTCTTGGAGGATGGGAGCTGGTTGCCAGGAAAACCAACCACGTGATTAGAGGGTTGGAACTTTCAGCAACTCCCACTTCCACCCACCTCTGGGGAGAGGAGAGGAACCAGAGATGGAGCCCAATCATCAACGGCTAGTGATTTAATCAATCGTGCCCACATAATGAAAACTCCACAAATACCCCAAAACAACAGTGTTTGGAGAGCTTCTGGGCTGGTGAACAGATCCAAGCGGTGTGCCTAGAGAAGGTACGGAAGCTCCACATCCCTCGCCCCGCACCTTGCCCTACGCGTCTCTTCTATCTGGATGTTCCTGACTTGTATCCTTTATAATAAACCATAACAGTAAATAAAGTGCTTTCTTGAGCTCTGTTAGTCATTCTAGCAAATTACTGAACCTGAGGCTGGGTCGTGGAACACCCAAATTTGCAGTTGGCCAAGCAGAAACAGGGCAGTCTGGGCACCCCATTTGCAGATGACATCTGAAGCAGTGGCAGCCTTGTGGGACTGAGCTCTTATTCTGTGGGGTCTGCCCTAACTCCAGGAGTTAGTGACAGAATTAAATTGAATTGAACTGTTGGACACCCAGCTGGTGTTGGAGAGTTGGTTGGTGTCAGAAAACACTACACGATAGAGATTAAGAGTGATGGGGGGAGAGATGAAGGAAAGGAGAAAACGACCTGAAGATAAAAAAGGATGGCTGAGAGAAAGGAACAGCAAATTAGCTCTGCAGCTTCTGACCAAAGCGTCTAAGAATAAAGATAAATACTAAATCTCCAAATAAACTAACTGATTATTTTGTCTGCTTTCTTGTATTATCCTATATTTTGATCCTGTAAAACTGATTCTAAATAGAATCTGCATAGGAACAATATACACTGAAATAGAAGGATGTGAAATGTAAAGATTTATTCAGATCATTCTTGCTATTGTTGTTGAGAAAACCTTTCAAAAGTACTTTTAATTTTGATTCTTTTCTATAAAAATAAAAAGTATACATGGTAAGTTTTAAACAGTATAACAGGATATAAAATTAAAAGGTTTCACCTACACTCATACTCCACAGGTGGTAATAATCAACAATTTGATATACTCTTTCATAAATTTTCCATGAATAAATAAGCACATGTGAATGCACACACGCACACACACAACACACAAAGGGTTTGACAATTGTAGAACTAATAGCATAAATGAGCTAAGTTAGTTTTGTTTTCCTCAGTAAAGAGCAAGTCACAGGTCATTTGCACCATGGAGTATAACAATTCAGGACTTCAGCTTTCATTAGTAGAAGAAAATAAATTCCACATTTTTATTTATCCATTTATGCTATAATTGGAAATACCTTTAGCATAGTTAGAAGACTGAAAAAAATTAGGTACACTGAAACTTCCTAGAAAAAATTCCATGTACATACGTTTGTCAAAATAGATTTAACTCTCTATTTTCTTTTCAAATAACAAAGCATTTTTACAATTTTGAGAACTTATATGCACTATTTAATATTTAATTTTATAATCAGAATTCAAACGTTATTCCTTGCATCAGTGACATTTGTTTAACATTTGAAGTAACATGTCAAGTCATAAAGGCTAAAATGTAGAGAAAAATAATGTATTTTACCACATATTAAATTAAAATTTGAGATATGTGTATGATTTTAAACAGGAAAATAAAAATTAAAAGAAAACATATATGAAATATCTAATTTCCTCTCTAGAAAAGAGTCAACTTTGCAAATCGTATGTCGCTAAAATACCTTGTTGTTACCATAAGTAAGCTTTGAATTATGTTGAAATATAATATTTCCCTGTTTAAGATTTATCTAAAAAATGTTTAAAGCCTGATGCCATGTTAAAAGCATGTAGTTTTACACGTACTAAATTTAACACACAGCACAGTAATGGAAAGAGCCCCAATCCCAGACTCTGGAATCAAACAGATCTGGTTTAAATCATGGCTATTGTACTTTTCTCTGGCCCTTGTGCCCCCCAACATTAAATTCAAAACTGGTCAAAACTTTTATTTCTTTACGTGCTGTTCAATCAATAATTTTGTATTTTCTACTTGATTGAGGATCCTAAGTAGTTTGATGTTTTCATGAAGTCCAATAAAATACAATGCAAAAAACAGGGGAATTGTACAAGATGATCTATGAAATCTTGAAACAACTTTCCAGTATTTACGCCTGTCCCTAATTGGGAGTTTCATATTCCAAAACTCATGCGACCACCCCTCTACTCTTCCGTGGGGAAGGGAAGGTACTTCACATCCACCAAGCAGGATATAACCTTTTAGTTAATTGTAGCAAATGAAGGCCAACCACAGGGAAAATTCAAGCAGATTTTCAAGGTCGAATGCATAGGGGATTTGACTTTCACTAATCCGCAGATTACATTTGTTACCATACAGTTTAATGTACCAATGGCATCTCCCAGCTCAGAAATGATAAGCAACCATGTGATTAGGTTTTAGATAACGTAGGGGATTAAAATGCCATGTTTTTAAACCATGGACACTACATTTCTGTCAGCCCAGAAATCGAATGTCAGTTATGTCTTTTTTGGCTTTTGCTCATTTCTTTTTTGTTTTTGCCTTGGTCCAATACAGAGCTTCCTAAACACTTACCTTTTTAACCTACCAAATATATTAAAATCCACTAATCCTCTAAAAATAAACAGTCAAATAATCTTTGAATTTAAATCAGTTAAATTTCCAATATAAAAAATTTTAGTAGTGTAAATTTTCATTAAAACTGCTTAAATTCGCTCACAGAATCAGACACATCTAAATTGATGTTTCCTTGGTCCCAGCAGCTCCATTTCTGGAGTTAACTGAGTCCTGATACATTGAAGAAATTGTACTAGGTGCTGGGAATAGAACAGAGAATCTGAGGGATGGAAATGGATAAATGTAATACAACGTGCACAGTGCTGCAGAAAAGGGACTAACTAACAGCTTTGGAATCTGTACAATTATTCAAAAAGCTATCAAATATGTGTTAAATTCTTAAAGGATAAGGAATGGAGACTGCCAGCAAAGAAATGATGAATTCAATGACGTAAAGTAACCCCGTGTGACACAAGTTCACATTCACTCATCTGATTAGACTGCACAGTTGATATATGGAGTTTTACCAAGATATCATAACCTATTTTTTTTCCTTTTCTCTTTTAACAGTACAAAATGGAACAAATCAGACAAATAATGATGACAAAATCCTATAATCATAGAATCAGTTAGTGAGCAAGCTTAGACATGAACTCAATTTCCTGACCCAAGTCCTGGGTTCTTGCAGAAAGATGGGGCACAGTGAGAAGTGAGAAGTTCACAGTGAGAAGAGAGGTAGATCTCTGTGGCCAACAAAGAGAAGAAATGAGGACAAAGCATGAAAAGGCAGGCCAGGTTCTTAAGGTCAAAACTGAGATACTAACAGTTCAGTAACCTCAGGGAGATACTAAAAGTTGTTGGCTGAGGAATAACCTGATGAGAGACATTCTGAAGGAGAGGTAATCTGGCAGCTGAGTAGAAAAGGAAATAGAGGAAATATGGAGAGAGAGAAAGCAGATTAAAACACAGCTGGATAATAAAACAAACAAATGAATGTTGAACTAGAAAGTATATTTATATTTAAAGTGGACAGAAGATGGATAGGAAGCCACCAAAGAGGCAAACCCTTCATATTTAGAGACAGCATCAAGCCTACTGAATATCCAACTAAACACACAGCGACACAGTTGGCGCCCCCTCCCCTTCCTCTATCTTCTATCCCGTAACTGACCATCTTTGTCCACAGGTTCTAAAGCACCACGCTCATCATGCCTTAGGCTTCTGAACTTGTTCTCCAAGATTGGAATACTTCTCTGGACTTTTTGCCAGCAATAACCTTCTCTTCAGTGTCTCCACCTAAATTCCATCTCCTAGAAAGGCTGTCTTTGAACTCCCAGACTGGTTAACCAAAAAACCACAGCATTCTAGTATGATACTCACTACAGGTGTAACTTCCTCCTTAATGTTTGTCTTCTCCAACAGACTGTTAGCTACCGCCTTTAAATTCCTTTCAGAGCACCTGGCATGTGATAAGGGCTCCACAGACACATGCCATAAGAACAAATGATGGAATGACTTATCATTACAAATAATACATATGCATTCACAGCTCTACCTTGTATACAGTATTTTCACTGCTTTCTCTCACACGATCCTGACAATATTCCAGGAAGGTTCAGTGTTATTCACATTTTGCACATGAGAAAAGTTAGAAAATATATTTCTAAAAGTAAGACAAAAGCAAGTAACATTACCAAGACTCAAACTCAGGACTACAAATCCAGGACACTTTCCCAACACATTCCATCAACATGTCATTAGAATATCTTGTCTAACTAACAATGCAACCAAGCCTGTAGTACACAGTGCTTCCATAAAGGAAAAAAAAAACTCCTTACAAAACAGGTCCATGAAAGAATGTATTAACAAGCCAATGAAATCCTAAGCTGAGCACATATGGAATTTATCATTTAGTATGAGAAACTTTTAGCTGGAAACCCTGATACTCTGCAACTCTGCCTAATCCTAGAGCCTCTGTTCTTTCCCTGGGTAAATGATCCAAGGAACAGGATTCCAGCAGGAAACATGGCATTCAAACTGGGTAATCTGAAGAGTTAATTAAGGGCTGATATACAAAGGTGTGAATAGTGCAGCACTGGAGGTTAGTTAGGAAGAGAGGTGTTATTGCCCCAAGGCACGAAGCATGAAGGGGCAAGGAAAGGAAGAGAGAGAGAGACGTTCCTTCTACCTCCAGGGCAGCGTGACAGGGTTGTAGACTTCCTCCAAAGAGAGAAGCAGCCAACCTGTGGGGACCTACCATGGAGCAAGCCAAAGAGAACAAACACTCTGATCCCACTTCTCCCTCCTGCCAGTCCTCTGCTGGTGACCTTCACTGGGTAGGTACTGACCCATCCAGAAGCCAGAGGGTAAGAGTGTCTGCTGATACAGGCTTCACACCACCCACATCAGCCTCCTGGGCCCACAGCAGAGTAGAGAAGGAGAGAGGACTTGGTAAGGCAAAAAGCAGCTCCCCAGCCCTGTGCCTTTGTAACCTGAAGGACTCTTTGCAAAGAGTTTCCGATACCTCCCTTACATATAGCAGTTTCCATCTGAGCTTACCACATATACTATTATACAGCAAAATACTAAAAAAGTAATGAAAATTGCTTCAGAGATCACTTATTATACCAGTACTACTTAAGTAATTATTATTACTTTGTTGACAATGATTCACCAAGTATAGGGCTATGTGTTTGACCTAAAGTCTCTCTCTATTCTAAGAAATGTATGATCTAGCACCGCCACTTTACAGACTAAGACCCTGAGGATTCAAATGGTTAAAAAGCTTGCCAAAGGTTAGACAGTTACTAAGTAGCCAAGTCAGGATTCCCATTAAGGTACATCTTATGTCAAAGCCCACCTTATTAGGTATTTAACAGCTATTTAACAGAAATTCACAAAAGGGTCAGAAAAGTATAACTGAATAAGCAAATCAGCCTGCACAACAAAGTGGTAGTGTGGATAGTGATGCAGTCAACAGAGCCTGCCTTGTCCAAGCACCTTAACTCTGACGAACTCATTAAAGGCCAGGGCTTAGCCTGGACCTGTAACAAAAGGAGAAGCCATGAGTGATGATACTACACGCTCAACATCCACAAACCTATTTCAAAATAATACAACAGGCCAGTGGGAGGATTTAAAGTGATCTTAAAAGATATATAAATAGTGTTCACAGCCATTGTAAATTCTATTTGAAAAATTACTAAAATGTTACTGTGGCTGCTGGTCTGAAAAGAAGTTTTTTAACCTCCAACATGACAAATGTTTTCACTAAGGAATTATTTTATTTAAGCAATCCAAACCTAACTGAACACCTATTAGATTCAAACCAGAGTTGAATATACTAAAGCCTGCCCAGACTAGATTGATTCATACAGCTCATGATCTTGCAAATAATCTTCTATAAACAGAAATAAATGGCACAGCAGAATAGAGATGCATATCACTGTCTAATAGGACGAATAGGCTCATCATAAATAAGCATAAATATACCATCCAGAGAGCAGGAAACAGTCAATACTCTAAATATTAAGAATGCCTGACAGTAAACTATTTTTATAAAGACAGAACAAATATTTGTACACAAAATATCCTTAAATATATACACAACACATAAGATTAAAACATACACACAAGGAAATGACAGCCAAATTCCTCCAGGAAGGAAGAATGGTTGATAGGGAGGGAGGAAGGAAGAATTAATTCTCCCCATCATGGAAAATTAACAAAAATATAACAATAATATTGGTAGCTGGAATTTATTTACTATCTTCCAGGTATTTAATCCTTGTAACACTGCAGCAAAGCAGATATATCATCTTCATTGTACAGAAAAGAAACAGCTGCTTGTTCTAAGTCACCCAGTGACTTAGCTGAGGTCCCACAGCCAACCCAGATCCAGGATTCCAATCCCAGTTTATCTGATTCCTAAATCCATGCTCCCTCCAGTTTCTTGGTGTTACTATAGCAAAGGGATCCTGGTCTGAATTGAGAAAAAAGTGCTTTGGAGTATTATTTCATTTTCGGTGAAACTCACCAAGTATCCAAAGGAATAATGTTTATTACAGTGCTTTGAAAACTATAACACACAATGCAAATATGGGTTAGTATTGTTCACTTAATACAATGCCTAATTTGTGATGATTTATCTACATGATGATTTATCTCTCATTGCAGAATGGATTTCAAGAAGAATTTGTGAATGCAATATGATTCTGGAGAATCAAATCCAGATAACTAAAAAATTTTGAGCACTACTCAGAAATATTATAAAAATTTTGTCAAATTCTTTTTAAGAAAAAAAAAATGCTTCCAGTGTACTGGCACCTTAATTTCCCCTTCAATATACACAGTCATTCACCAAACAAAGGTACCATGGCATAAAAAGAGAAATACAAAGATAAGACATGGTCATTCAGTGCTTCAATGAAATGTAAATTTATCATCTAAACAAGAGGAAAGACTCAAAGGCCTTCAGAAATAAGTAGGGTACTGGATTTTGGTACTAAATTCTAGCAATTTTCAAAATAAATTTCTAATTACAAAAGGTTTTTTAAAATTTTAAAACAATAAAGATCAAAGAATGGAAATCAGAGATGAGATATTCTCTAAAACTGGTAGAAGGAAACTAACAAGTTGAATAATTACTATATTCTAGACACTATCCTAGAGGCTCTACATACATTTAATCCTCATAACTTCTCAGAGTGTTGGGACAAGAATTATCACCCCCTTTTTTCTTATATGTAATAAGTGACAGAGCTAAAGTGTAACTGCAGGACTGTCTGACTCTCAAAAGTTTCGCTTCTTTTCCAAGATACCACACAACTGGCTTCAAAACAAAACCTTCCAAACCAACAGGTAAACATAATAAATTCCACCTCCAATAAATCAAGAGAATTTTATAGCAAGAGTCTGTCAACTGCATTCACTGAATGCTGGTGGTTTACTGAGAAATACAACAGAAGCAGCAGAGGAAGCTAAAAACGTAACAAACGTACAACAGTGCATGCTGTTATACACAGCAGTGAGGATAACAAGTGGTCAGAGCTCAGGGTCACCTACAGTTTCCCAGTCCTAATTAAATATTGGCAAATTTCTCTTCTATTAACCCATTTTCATCTGGTAGTAAGGAAAGCTCTGAACTAAATATTTATAGAAACTGGTCACCATAGAATGGCTCAGCTTCTACTTAAATCACCCAAAAAGGACAGGCAGGAAGATGGACCTAGATGACAGAGGAAAAGAGACTAGCAGTTCTTGCCTTTCCAAACAGATCAATCCCTTGGCTATTCCAAATGACTCAGGATTATTCTTAATATAAAAGCATCTGTCAAATAAAGATCTGGTAAACCCACAGACTAAATGAAGAAAACAATGCATTATGTTAATTCAAGTTGATAATGACAAGTCAGTAACTACGGAGAGGAAGGATGGGAATACCTACTAAAGACTGAAAAAGGAAAAATCTACTTTTTAGTTATACCTGCCAAAGAGTTAAACCACATTTCTCACTTTTAATTGCAAACATCATTAAGTATACTGCAAAAGACAAGCTATCTTAAACAATTATCAGGCTCCAGAGGTCACCAATTAGAACCCTGCAAGGATTTGAATTAAAAAAGGTTTTATGATTAGGTGAAGTAATGATCCAAGAAAGAGATTAGTTCTGTTCAGACTGCACTCATTATAAAACCCATTTCCTTTGTGTGAAGATTCAATGTCTTTCTCATTTATCCCGCTGGCATTATCACACTTTGAGACAGAAATATGACTGTACTAATGATATTCTATAACAACCATATAATGCAAGTATTTTGCTCTCTGCTACTTTCATATCTAATAAGATCACCAATGAATATTTCCTATTGGTTAGATATACAATATCACAGATTCTATGGGTGTGACAGACCTATTCAAAATAAATTCAAAGTAGGATACAACCATGCTACAGCTATACATTTTTAGGTCAGTTTCATAATCATCATCAGTCTCTATTTATATAGCAAAGAGTCAGAGTAACTGGGGGAAAATAATCCTTAAAACATTAAATCATATTTTTCACATGATGATTATCTACAGGGTCACTTTTATAAAAAGAATTCTAAAAATAAAGAGCATCATCAAGGATTGCAACTCGATCCCAAAGAAAACATCTACTTTGATGCTATTTAAAAGGCATATCAACAAAACCATAAAAGAATAATGAACGTGGCTAAAAAAAAACCCAAAAAAACCAGATAAATATTAGTATTTTTAGGCATTTTGTATGTTTTGTACTATTATTTCCCTCATAACTCAACGCTCTTCTAAACTACCTGAAAACTGCCAAACAGGCATAAAACATTTTTTAAAAACAAAACACAATTACAGCAGAAACATGTATTTTGTCACTCAGATTTAATGATCGTAAAAAGTTAAGACACTGATAAAAAATCAATCTGCATATATTTTAATAGTCACAGCCTCTGAGGACAGGAAATATCTCAACATAGACACATACAATTATTGAAAATGAGGACAATCTTCCCATGCCAAGTTAAAGCCAGGAAGAGGTACCCATACTAGGTCATCCTCCAGTCACATTTTATATATTGCTTCTCCTTATGAGTCAGATGTTATCTCCTCACAGTGGACATTCCCACTGGGAGTTTTCTTAAAGGGATTCGTCAAGTTAGGTATAGATCTTCACATTCTAGACTAAGCTGTACACTAAAACCATTTGGAGTCTTATATAAAAATAACTGTGGGGAGGCCAGCCAGTAGCATTCGCTTGTTTTCACTTTGTCCTTCAACCATGAAGTACTGAGTTAAGCAATTATGCACTCTAGTGGGTTCCACTTCTCAAATCTACTGACAACTGACTCATCTATTTTAAGACTTGAATATACAGATTACTTGTTACTTTACAGAATTGTACCACATGGCCTGTCTGGGCAAATGAGCTGGAATCAAAGGATAAATACAGAGGTTTACTTTGACTAAAACTAACAATAAATATCTTAAGTTGATGTCTGTCTTCTATTCTTGTCTTAAACATAGGAGGTAGGATAATTTATTGATCTATTCTATGAATGAGCAACAAACAAGATGAGAAGACTAATAACATAGCCTTATTATGTTAGGCTATGACTAAGATTAAGACTAATAACATAGCCAGGAATGCAGAGAAGTGTTTCCTTAGACCAGTTTCAAGGATTTACCAATTTTTAAATCAACAATGGTTGCTGGCCCACCAAAGGGCCACAATACATAAAAAAAATACACAGTATATCTGAAGTACCACTATTTCATGGCAGGGGGGCGGGCGGGGCAGGATGACTAGGGGGTAAAAAATGTCTAAAAAGGCTCTGTAAGGGAGGAAATAATGGAAAAAAGTTGAAAAGCACTGTCTAAGAAAACCAGTTGAAAAAACTGAAAATGCTTATCCTACAAGATAAATGATTCAGGAGAGAACAGCACTTATATACAAATATTTTTGTCTGTCATATGAAAGAGGGACTAGATTTGGTCAGTAAGAAGAACAATGGTAGAATTAGGACTAAAAGGTAGAAATCATAGAGAAAGGAGTGACCACTCAAATTAGAGACATGAAGATTCTAATAATAGCATTTTCCAAAGATGGAGCTAGCTACTTAAAGAGACTTGAAGTTCATCTAGAGTCCTGTCCAGCACAGGCCGGCCTCACCTGGCAGGAACGTTACAGAGAGGATTCAATCATCTGACAGCAAACTGAACTTGAAGGTTCCTTTCAGCCCTGAGACTTACACATGTCCTTATCATCGGTCTCACTCTTATACACATAAAACTGTTATTCATCCTCATATCCCCAGCACCTAGATCTGCACCATGAATATAACATGCATTCAAAGAATATCTGTTGAGTGAATGATGATATTCTTCATGGAAAGGCACAGTAAGACATGAGGAACTTTTAAGAAGACTCAATGTTTGAATTAACCAAAATGGAAGTGACCTATCTTTCAATTTCCATAAACAAACCATCTATGCCAGTTACTAAGCTAGTGTCTCCCAGCTCCCTCCATACCCATCCACTCCCTGTTCTAGAATGCTGGGCAGGGACTCTGGAAGTATATTTTCTCCTCTGCCAGCAGTTCCCTAATAGGTTCTGCATGGGGAGTGCCAGGGTTGGGGAGACTGATGGAACCTGTTCCTTCGATTTTCTTTCCAGTTCCTGGCAGCATATCAGAACAGCGTTCTCAAATTTTGGCAGTGACAGTGATCCCCCTCCACCGCCCCTTCCCAGAATCTTATTTATTGCACCTCCTCAGCAAGCCAGGACCCTCTCCTCAGAGGCCTGTGTCCCAGCCCTGTGAGCTCCCTCTTCAGGCTCCTGAGTAACGGCCCTGAGTGGGCCTTGGTCCCAGGTCCTCCATGGTTCTTCCCTTCATTACTGCAGCCCTGAGGGTGATGGCTTACCACGGTGCCTGTGTTACTACTTCTGCGTTACTTCAGTATTCCCCACTTGCTTTTTCAGTCATCCAGCACCTGTCTAACCAGTTCTTTATATTAAACCCTCTGTTAAAAGACCTGGTGTGATTTCTGTTTACCTGACTAAACCCTGGCTGATACGCCACTTTGGTCAATTCCTGGAAGTGTAGCAGAAAGTACCCAGGAATCAACGGGCTGGAATTCTTAAGTACTGTGTGCCAGGTACCATGCTAGGCCTTAAGGATGGCCCTCAGGGGTCCCAGCTGACGCCAAACGGGGCAGTAAAGTGGAAGGGAGGACAGGTGTTGGAGGGGCAGCTTCAGTTTGACCTCTAGAGAACCTTCAGCAAGTCACTTAGCCTCGCTGAGCCCTCATTTCTTCATGTATAAAACTGGGGGTAAATCCAGGCTTGTGTGACTCATCCCCGACCCTTGGGGTTGAGAGTCACTAATCTAATGGCGTCAAGCCCCTTCTAAAATTTGATTCTTCTACTTCAATATTTCTTGGAAACTTAATAATTAAACTTTTTTAGACCAGTGATTTATTAATGGTAATAAGGCTCTAAAGAAAAGGCCAGACAAGCTTTCCTGGGGGACAGCATACTCCTGCAGCACCTCTTCTACCTGCTGAGAGCACCTTCTTCCTTACTTCCGCGGTCTCAACTACAGCGTGCGGAGCTGAGGGCAGAGGTGACTGAAGGATCGCTGTGGTGGTAGGCCCGTTTACTCCCACTCCACCTCCAGTACACATCATAATGATCACCATCAGAGTTTGGAAAAACAGTATCTATGTAATGACATTAGCATAGATGTTCTCTATACAATGGAACCATAATGAATATCCTGGAGGCTGAATTATCTGAGCTAAATTTCTGATTTCCCCTGTGAAAAAGCACAGGAAGACAATCTAATCTGAGAGTATGCAACTGCAGGTGATGTTTACCTTAAGAAGCATACCTATCAGCATCCTAATTTGAGTAGCACAGAGTAAATTTCTATGAATATATAACCATTCAACACATTATTCAGGGGGAAAGTGTTTATCATCTTCAAAACGTTTGCTATTCCAAGAACTAATTAAGTTTACAAACTGTGTTGTGAATACCAGAAGGCAGTAGATGTACAAATCATATTGTTAATTATGCCTCTGACAAAGCAACGGTATTACAGGTATTACATACAAATGCTGCAACCAGCCAAGTCGTTTAAATTCCATGATCTCAAGCTTAGGAACAAACGAAACTCAAAACATGAGCATAAAATGAATGTAAAATTAAGTTGCTTAGAGGAAAATTCAAAAATAGCCCTAAGTGAATGCTTAATTGAGTTATTTTGTCACCTGTTTTTGCTTATGGCACTCCCAGAACAGCAAATTAACCTATAGCCTCCAGACAAGCACAACTGTCTAGCGTTTTGACACCTGCAATAAGAGAGTATAAATTAATGATAATGTGAAAAGAAGAGCTTAATTTAGTGAGACTTGAAGTAATAAAAACTAATAAAAACATGGGTTCAAATCACAGACTAGCACTTACTTACAGAATGACACCAGGGGGAAAAAAAGCAAGTCAGAGGGCTCTCAGCCCCGTCAACTATCACTTAGGAGTACTGAGACGTACTCCTAGAGCTGTGAGGATTCATGATGTACCTCAAGCACCCTGCCTCGACACCATGCATAACAAATTCTAACTCCTGCACACTCCATGTTTCTGCCTATTAATGCAAGCAGAGCGGGGCTGGCCCAGTGGTGTGGCGGGTAAGTTCCCGTGCTCCGCTTCAGCGGCCCGGGGTTCACTGATTCGGATCCTGGGCATGGACCTATGCAGCGCTCATCAAGCCATGCTGAGGTGGCATCCTACATAGAGCAACTAGAAGGACATACAACTATGACATATAGCTATCTACTGGGGCTTTGGGGAGAAAAAAAGGAAAAAAAGAGGAAGATTGGCAACAGATGTTAGCTCTGTGCCAATCTGCCTCAAAAAAAGAAAAAAAAAAGATGGCTTGTTATGCAAGCAGAGGCATATATAAAGAGAAGGCTAATAAACATTTAATGAAAATTTTAAATATTAATATACTTAAAGATAAAGATCACTAAAAAAGATTAGAGTGATAGTAACTCCCAATTCTCTCGTAGTCAGAAAACCGATCAGCTGTGGTAGGGCCACCACTGTGAGGGACCTGGGCATGGTAAAAGGAGGAGAACTCTGCACGTGAAGCTGGAGGCTCTGGAACTCTCTGTCCTAACTCACTCCTTGCTAATTGTTTATTTGGGTGAATTCTTATCTTCTCTGAAACTCAGTTTCATTACCTATAAAATGGGGATTGTCTCTACCTCACTTAGTTGACATGGAAGTTAAATGAGCCCATGTAAAGGAAACCATGCATAGCCTGAAAGAGCTACTCAAATATCAGTGGGGCCATACACTGGCTGCAAACAATTCCTAACCAGGAGGCCACACCTAAGCAACATGAATAAGTCACAGAACCACAGGTCATTACAGGAACCTCTCCAACTGTAGTTAAAAGAAGGCTACTAGGTTAGGCCTCACTTTTGCCTTTTACGTGCTAGCTCTCTAAGCTCAGAGCTTCTGGGGAAAAACACGTCTGCTTTCCTCCAAGGAGCAGTGAAGGGGATATGCTGGACAAAGGAAAGTTCCCCTAGAACAGTTAGTAGAACTGTGCATATGCACGATACCTACAGGAAACTGGCTACTGGGAGGATCTAATAATACCAAATTGGAAAATGTACTATTACAGTATATACACGTATATTTCCATATGACACTGTTTGTCTACTTACTATGTTATTCCTGTCCTAGAAGTACGTCAGTCATACCACATGCACTCAGGGATTATCTAGAAGGCAGTCAAAACCACCTAGTCCAGTACTGTACAAAAGAACTTTCTGTGATGATGGAAATGCATATCTGTGCAGTCCAATACAATAGGCACTAGCCACATATGGCTACTGAGCACTTGATATGTGGCTAATGTGCCTGAAGAACTGAATTTTTAGTTTTATTTCATTTTAATTAATTAATTTAAAGTTAAATAGCTACAAGTGACTAGAAGCCACCAGAATACAGATCTAGAATACAGCCAAAAACTAAAAAGGAAGTAAAAAGGCATGTGACCAGCAGAAAGAGACGTTATAAAGTTCAAACATTTATTTTTTCCTTCAACAACAACTAACTGTGAGCCCACAACATACTATCTCTGCTCCCTAACAAACACCTAATGACTCAGAGCAGCAGCTTGATGGGATGGACACACACAGGGATTCTGGAGTCAGGCAGCCCTGGGCTCCAAGCGGTGGTTATGTTACTGTATAATATAATGATATTGACCCTATTCTCAAGAAATATATACTTTAGGAAAGACTACATGTGGAGACTCACAACACAAAGAACAAATTTTAAGCACACTAAGTATAAATGAAGTATTATGAAGTTTAAAGGAGGCAATAAACACTTCTAGATCGAAAGACCACAGGGAACTTCAGAATGAGTGATATTTTAGCTGAGCCTAAATGCGTGGACTTGGAATGTCAAGGGGCCTCCTATGCATGGGGAGCAGCATGAGCAAATCTCTGTAGACATATCCACGGTAACACACGCAAAGAATACAGAGCAACAGAGTGACAAACGCATAAGGTACAAAGAGGGGAATCTGGTGACAGACTGAAAAGGTAGACAGACCGGAGACAGACTGGGAAGGCCCTGTAATGCTATGCCAAGTCGCTCCTTTATGAAAGGATGCAAGGCCTAGGGAGGCATCTGTATAGGGCAGTAGTAGGAGGAGACTCAAGGTTCAGAAAGACAAACAGCATTGTACAGCAATGCCCAATGGCTGAGGATTCAGTGTCCACCGCTATTTGTGTCAAGGTTAAACCACTTTAACGAGCAAAGATGCCACAAAAAGGCTGTACAGGAATAAAAAAATACGATAAAGAAAAAGTGGTTTCTGAGACCCTCTACAGGCCCTTGAAACTACCTACATCAGAAGAGTGAAGTAAATTAAAAAACGTCAATAACTCATGCAAAAAGTGCAAGATGTGCTGGTATGAATTTCAATGAAAAAACTCACACATTATAGGTGAAATATACGGCCAGAGGCTGAAGACTGCAAAAAGTGAGAATTACTATACAATAGCACCCCAGAATGTCTTCTTGTGAATACAAGGTGATTTTGCTCTGAGACTAAAAATAAGACATCAAAAAAATTTCTGCTGTACGGTATCTATGAAAGAACAACAAAAAAAATCCCTATACTACAACTTTTCTATAAGAAAGGAAGAAGGGGATTGATAAGCTACATTTTTGGACAACTGGCAAAAGAGATATAAATCTTACTGAAGGATGCGTAAAAATGTATGATTTCATATTTTTTTCTTCTAATCTACTTTCATCTCAAACCTGTTGAATTTATTCCTATTTCCTTCAAATGCATTCAGATCTCTTAAAAATTCTTTGATAGCTTTAAGTTTCTTGCTCAATAGCTACATTTGATTATTTTGGAAATGATTTTTACAACTCAGAGAGATAACACGCTAAAAGAAAAAACTTCGCCAGAAACAAGAACCACGTCATGATGGATATTTTACGTGGACTTCCAAAAGTCTGAATGCCAAGGCATCATACCTTTATGTATGCTCACGAGTCACCAATCATAGATGTTCAGAGGTCCTAAATTCTAAGAAAGAAAACATTACAAAATAAAGGGAAAAGGGCTCAGAATTCAGCCAGTACTGTTTTTGTTTTTGTTCATTTTATAAGTTAAATGTCTGTTCAGCTATAAACTATACTGGGTATAGCTGAAGGAGAGAAGGAGATGGGAGTCAGCATTTATTGAGAGCCTACTAAAAGCAGACACATGTTATTTCAGGCACTTTTAAATATGTTGTCTGAATTAATCTTCGAGGGAGGTAGACAAATACAGGAGTGTCTTTTCTTGCCTATCAGGCTAATAAGTGGAAGTAATAGGTACAAACCCACATCTGATTAAAGGTCATGTTTTTAGCTACAGCAATAGTATTACATTCTTCAGTGAGAATATTTAATCCAAGTGTGATATACTTAATATAAGCTTCCACTAATTCCTGGTTCATTCATTTTACTCATCTTTTGAAAGCCTTCACCCCATTCTACTTCACAGCATTTACCATAATTGTTTACATCTGTCTTAACCATGGCTAAATTCCAGCACTCAGGATAGTGCCTTGTGTGTAACAAGTATTGAATGAATAAATGAACACATAAAATTAGAGTCTTAATCATAAGATTGGAGTTCCCTGTTGGTTTTCGCCATGAACTAGTTAAATGACCTTGAGCAAACTATAGGTTTTCTGAGTTTTACTCTCCATTTCTTCTAGGAAATATCTTCCGAGCTCTCTACCTCTCCGCACCCTAGACCAGCCCAGGCCTGTAACTGGGAACTAACTGCCTTCTGAGAAGAGGGTGGGGGACTTCTTCCTTTCCAGACAATTCTTCTTCCCAGAGGCCTTTCTTCCTGACCATCACAAAACCTACTTCTATAATCTTCCATCAGCTCCATGAGCTCCTCAAATCCTTCTGACAAATTCACATTTTGTTGGTTAGTCAAGGTCAGTTTCTATTCTCTGGAAACAAAGGACCGGGAGTGTGGGACAAAGTCCTCCACATAGTAAGTGCTCCAATATTACTTCTTTTCACCTAACCCCTTTATTAAAAAAAAAAAAAAAAAAAAAATTATAACCAAACCAAATTACTACCAGATTGGCTAATAATACCTCACAGTGTGATGCATTTCTCTCACTGGCTATTGTACTACTTTTGACTAAACTTTCACCTCCTCTTGAAATACTTCTGTCCGTGTTTTCAGGGCCAAGTCTGATCTTCCTTAGCAGCTGCAGTGATATTCTGGGATCAGTGATACACTCCCTTCAATTAAGTAAAGAGTTGCATGATTTTACTATGTGAGAACGTGATTTAAATATGAGAATATGATTTCCTATTAAAAAATTCTGAAAGTAATTGCAGCCATTATATAATAGTTTTAACTCTATCACAGAACTAACAAAGGTAAACTTTACATGTAACACATATTTCCTATTTCACTGTAACTCTGTGGCAGCATAAGGAGGATAAGAACTCTAGCATGGGATGAGACCAAATAGAAGGAAACTGTTTAAAAATATTTTTTCATTGCCACATAATATAAAAAGTCTCTTTGACCAAATAAAAACCCAAAGTAAGTCTCCTCCCTCCAGGCAAGGTTAAAAACTCAGAAAGAAAAAGTAAGATACATAGGTTTAAGACACTCTGATGTGTTTCTAGAGTAAAAATTAATAATTAAAAAAAAAATGCAATGAAAGTAAAAACTAAGATGTGTCAATAGTGTGCCATATCTGCTGGCTATATCCTGTATCTAAGATTTTATATCTTCAAAAGGAGGAAATTATAATGAAAGACAAAGTTACAGATAAGAGTTGCAATTTTCATTTTATATAAAGGGACACACACACATAGCCAAGTACATCCAGAGTTTTTATAGCATCAGGATGGATTAGTAGAAAGACTGATTTAAAGTACACAGAAGTAGATTTAAATTTAAATTACACCTCCAACACTTAGAAGCTGCATAACTTTGGTCAAATTACTTAATCTCTGACACTTTATTTTTTTATTGGCAAAACATAGATAATGATGCCTAATATGCAGTCCTGTTGTAAGCAACTCAAACAGAAAACAAATACAAATAATGCCTGACAGCCAGTAGATACTTTACATTACCTATTAATATTATATTTCACTTATGCAGTACTAAGCGATGCCCCCCCTCACCCCGGCAAAAAAAGGACACTGAAAATATCTACCCTTCCCAACCACAACTGGAATCTCCTACGCTCTTTGCTATCTTCCACCTCTTTTATCTGCACAGTCAGGTGCCTGCCCACTAGAATAAGCACCAAAACTGACCCGTGGTTGTAGGATAAGAGAAATATGAAAAGCAAGCCAATGCTAAGAGTAATAAGCACAATGAACAGAAACACTCTGAACTAGATCTAACCCAAATTTACACTAATGAGGATTCTTTCAAATGATAATGTCCAGCACTGTCCAGGACAGAGGAAAACAGGTACACGAGGGTACACTGTGCTGACAGCACTTACCACAGTTATCTCTGCATGTCTTCTCCCATTCCAGGCTGTGGGCCCAAAGGGAAGTTTAATGTCTTTCTTACTTCTGTATCTGCCACATCTCAGGGTAAATGCTCAATATATTTTAGATGACTACATGATAGATGATTAACAGGTGTACTTACTATATTCAAAAAACAGAACCACCACCAACCTTTACTCATTACTTCAAAATAATTTTCATTCATCTATTTATTGAATGCCTTTTACATTCATGGCCTACACTGGCTGCTGAGTTCTTCAGAAATGAGAGACACAGTTTCAGGGATCAAGAAACAAAGTAGAGCAGGAAGGCAGACACGAGGGAGAGCATTATTGCAATGGGTGATGAGTGTCCTGACACAGGCTACGAAAGACATTAGCAGAAGAGCTCAATCCAGTCCATTGCAGGGTCAAAGAGGGATACGGAAGCTAAGAGTTGCTGAAAGGTTTTCAACACAAGAATTATGTGCTCAGGTCTAGCTGTACAAGATCACTCTGCTGCTCTAGGGAGACAGTTTGCTGGGTGAGGAGCAACCCAGCAGGGCAGGTAAACCACTTAGGAGGCCGCTGAGACATTCTTCATTATGACTAAAAGCTCTCTTATTTTCTCACCGCCCCCAAATCCCCAAAGAAAGTGTGCTTTATGTACTAAGGCTTCAGGCCCTCAGAGTAATGCAACATGGATAGAACATAACAAGGTTTTTTTCATTGTTGAGTTTGTGAACATCTTGAAGCCCATTCATTCCCTTCATACAGAGCCATGCAATATCCTTAAATGAATACATTAGCAGAAAAATCAAACGCTGAATCACAGGACAGCCTAAAGAAAAGGAAGGAAGTTCTGCTGTGCCAGGGTGATCTAGTGCAAAAGGACAGGACTACCTCCTCTCTTATCCTCACATGTAAATCATCAGAGTGACCCAGTTATTAACAGAATAATAATATATTTTTGAGCAGTCAGATGGAATAGTACAAAAAGAACGGCCAATTTCTAGCCGTATGACCTCAGATAAGTTACTTATTCATTGGGTACACTTCCCCACTTGTAAAAATGGAGAAAATACTATACCTACTTTTCATAGTTATTGAAAAAAATAAGTTCACTGCATAAACAACAACTAGTGAGCACCTACTAAGTACCTCACACATAGCAGATCTTAAATGGCTGCTGCTTTGAGACACTTGTACATTAAACATAGCGTCTTGTCTTTTGATGGATCACTTGATTTGCAGGCTTGGCCCAGAACCTCACAGGTTGTGTGCCTTTCACTCCCCTTCCCAGCCCAGAAACAGAGCTTTCAGGTATGCTGCTTCCTGTTAGTACCAGACCAAAAGAGATGCTGATGTTAAAGGTAATAAGGTGGAATTCACACAGAAAGTAAACATTTACAAACTTTGAGAGGCTTCAAAACAGCCATTAAAATGTAGCAATAAAGAAGAGACAAAGGCTAACAGGAGAGATGCTGCTAAGGTCATGAGATAATACCTTCTTTCAGAAATACCCTTATAAACCTGCCTTTGGCACATATGGAGCATTTCTGGCATATCCAATGTTGACAGCACAACTGGTTTTCTGAAGCCGCCAAATGGCACTCAGAGCTAAGTATGGGAATGAAGTAGGAACAACCAGACTGGACGATGCCGCTGCGCTCTAAAGACCAGTATGCCTTGTAAAATAATGAAACTTTGTGCTCATCACAATTCAAACATACAGATGCCCACAATCTCTTTGCTACTCTCCCCACAGAGAGATGGGAGTCTAATTCATTTCCCCTTGAATCTGCGCTCACTGCAGTGACTTACTCAACCAACAGAATGCAGCGGAAGTGGCACTCTGGGGCTTCCAGGTCTAGGTCATAAAAAGCATTTAAGGTTGGGCCAAGACTCCTGAAATGCTCACTCTTGGAACACTGGGAACCCTGACCCTGAGCTCTAAGAAGCCCAAGTCATGATGAGGTCATTGGTAGGCTAGATGGTCAACAACTCCAGCTAAGCTCCCAGCCACCAACAGCTAGCAGCGCCTGCCAGCTGTGGAGTGAGCCATCCTGGACGTCCAGCCCAGTCAGGCCTTCAGATGACTGCAGCCCCGGCCACCATCTGACTGCCACCATGTGAGAGACTCCAAGCGAGAACCAGTCAGCTGAATCCAGTCAACCCACAGAACCGTGTGAGGTAACAACACACTCTTGTAAACCACTTTAAGTTTGGGGTATTTTATTACAAAGCAATGGATAACATATATATAATCAGGGTGTGTGGATTTCAAGCTAAGGAATGTTACCAAGGCAGTCACTGGCCTCCGTATTACTAGCCTCCCCAAGGTTCAACCTGGTAGATATTTACTTTTTCTTTAAACCCTGGTATTTGTTTAAAAAAAAATTCTTCTGAAGAGTTTCCTTCAATTCACTGATCTATCTTCTTGATAAGCTGCTTCTTTTTTTGCATGACCTTTCCATTTCCCTGCAGTTTTCCTCCCATTTCTGCTCTCCAATACCACATCTATGTTCATATCTCTATATTTCTACAGTTAAATGTGCCCCTCAGCTTAAGGATAGGTGCCAGTTGTCTCCCCAACCTTGCCCTCAGCTCATGTGCAGAGTCTACTTGTACTTCTCTAGGAAGGAACACATTTCTCCATAGGAATTCACACTTCAAAACGAATATTTACTTGGTTAAACTATACTTTCTAAAATACTAAAAATACCATACACCTACATTTAAACCATAAGTAACTACTTCTATATTTCAGTGATTCATTCCCCAAGTTCTCTGATAACCTCCCTAGAGGCAAAATTAAGCTTTTTACACACTGCTCTTGTCATCACTCACTCACTCTATCATCCATTAATCCTGACAAGTGACTGCCCAGGTGCCATGGACTGTGCTCCCGCCACAGAAAAAGAGCTTCATAAAACAGCCCCTGACCTTAAGGAACTCAACCATAGTAGATTAAACAGATTTGTAAAGAAAAAATCATGATACAATATGATAAGGGAAATATGAAATCACAAATGACCAACAAACACTCTGGTGAAGGGGTGTATAGTGTCATTTTTTGACACACATTCAGCAAGGAGACAATACCACCTTCTTGACTGGTATAACTTACTAACACAAACGGAACTCTTCACACGGTATACTTCCTCCAGTGGTAACTCAGCTATTCCTTGGAGTACTAATGGTAATCAACTTTCCAAAGCCCAGCAGGCTGAGGTTCAGCTTCCACCTAGGATGTAGAAAGCAGCAAGACAACATGGCTTGCTCTTCAACATTGATAAAAAGTTGGATGATCTGCAAAATTTCTGAGCCCATCAGAAAGCTGAGATACAAAACCAGGTGAATTGAATTTTAAAGGGTAGCAAGCCCCACCAAAGAGAGATGGGACCCAAGAAATGCTTCACTTTTGGCAAAGCAGAGAAATGGCAGCCATAAAATAAGAAGAGAACAGCCAAAATTTTAACCAATTCTTAGACGCTGAACGTGGGCTAGCACGATAGTTTAAAATGTCTGGGAGAACACACCCACTCACCAACTACCTTCCACAGGCCTCCCCCGGGTGCTCACAAGCAAGACTGGGAGCAGAGCAGGAGACTCAGGAGAGCTTCTAGGTGGGACAAGTGGTGATAAGATGCCACTGGGAGACAGAAAAAAATAAAAACTCTTGCTGCATCCCAGACCTTTCTCTCATATAAAGTAAAAGCCATCTGCCACTGAAGCCGAGTAACTAACCCTCACAATGCCCTCCTCCCAAATGCCCTGCCCCTCCAAAGCCATAGTGCACTTGAGAGGGAGGGGGTGACAGGAAGATACCCTCCTGAACCCACTGGGGAAGACAAGAAAAGTCCACCCCCACATATACAGTACTGACAATAGGCAAAATGCATCTGCCACTGGAGGAAGGGCAGGAACCCAGCCTGCTCAGGACCCTGCACTGAAACAAAGCATTCGATGCTTATATTAGAAAGAAGAAAGGTCTCAGTTCAATGATCTACACTGCCAATTGAAGAAACCAGAAAATGAAGAGCAAATTAAGCTCAAGCAAGCAGAGGAAGAAAACAATAAAGAGCAGATATCAATGAAATTACAAACATAAAACTATAGAGAAAAGTCCATAAAACAAAAAGTAGTTCTTTGAAAAGCTCAATAAAATTGATGTGTCTAGCCGAACACATCAAGGAAAAAAAAGTGAAAACAATTACTAATATCAGGAATAAGAGTGACATCACCACAGATCCTACATTCATTAAAAGGGTAAGGAAATAATATCAACAGTTTTACATCAAAAAATTTGATAATTCAGATGAAACAGACAATTTCCTCAAAAGACACAAACTACCAAAGATGACTCAAAAAGAAAAAGATAACATGAATAAGCCTCTATCTATTAAAGAAACTGAGTTCATAGTTCAAAAACTTCTCTTAAAGAAAACACCAAGCCCAAATGGCTTCACTGGTAAATTCTACCAAACATGTAAGGCAGAAATAATACTGATTCTACACAAACACTTCTAGAATAAAGAGAAGCGTGAATACTTCCAAACTCATTTCATTAGCCTAATACAAAATTCAGACAAAGATTTTAGAAGAAAAGAAAACTAAATATCAATATCCCTCATGAACAAGGATGAAAAAATCCTTAACAAAATACCAGCAAACTGAATTTAGCAATATCTAGAGAGGAGAATACATGATCACCAAGTGTGGATCATCCCAGGAAGGTAAGTTGGCTTAACATTTGAAAATAATTCAATGTCATTCACAATATTAACACTAAAAAAGAAAGACCATATGATCATGTGATAGACATACAAAAAGCATTTTAAAATATTAAACCTCCACTATGATAAAAAACTCTCAGAAAAAGAGGAATAAAAGGAAGCTTCCTCAATCTGATAAAGAACATCTATGAAAAACCTACAGATAACATCACAATTAATGGTGAAAGACTGAATGATTTCTCCTCATGATCAAGAAAGAATGTTCTCTTTCACTACATCTACTAGGGGTGGGGGTGGGGGGTCTTGCCAGTGCAATAAAGAAGAAAAAGAGACAAAAATAATTTAGATTGGAAAGGGAAAAGTAAAACTGCCTTTATTCACAGGCAAATTGTTCTAGAAAAATCCCAAGGAATCTACAACAAAGCCACTAGAAGTAATCAATGCATTCAGCAAAACTGCTGGATATAAGGTACTATACAACAATCAACTGTACTCCTAAGAGGACACAAACAAAAACTTAAATTGACATTTAAATAGCATCAAAAATATGAAATAGGGATAAATTTAACAAAATGTGTGTAAGACCTATACATTAAAAACTACAAAACATTGCTGGTAGAAATTTTAAAAGGTCTGAAGAAATGAAGACATATATCACTTCCAAGGGTCAGAAGACTCAATATTGTTAAGATGTCAAATTTCCCAAAATTGATTTATAAATTTAATGCAATTCCCTATCAAAAGCCCAGTAAATTTTTTTGTAGAAATTGATGAGCTGATTTTAAAATGTACATACATGTTCAAAGGACCCTGCATATAAGGACCCTACATGAATAAAGAAAAAAATTCTGAAAAAGAAGGACAAAGTTGAAGGAATCACACTACTTGATTTCAACAGCTTACTGTGAAGCTCCAGTAATTAACAGTGTGGTACTGGCTAAAGGAAAGACATACAAAGCAACAGAACAGTGTCCAGAACTAGACCCACATGTGCACCAGATAACCCATACATGTGGCTAATTGATTTCTGACAAGATTCAAAGATAATTCAGTAGAGAAAGGATCGTCATTTCAACAAATTGTGCTAGAATGATTAGATATACATATGCAAACCAATTAATCTCAAGCCTTAGCATATACAAAAAAGTAACTTGAAATGGAACACATACGTAAATATTCCCTTGTGCTTCCTATTTTCTTTGATACATCTTAACTCTTTCTCCATACATAGAGCTTTCTCTAAGTGATTAGTTCAACAGATATACAAGTATTTTAATTACTCTCAGAAAGTAAATGAAAAATGCCTGTTGCAGGCCGGCCCTGTGGCTTGGTGGTTAAGTGCGCGCGCTGCGATGCTGGTGGCCCGGGTTCGGATCCCGGGTGCGCATCGAGGCACCACTTCTCCGTTCATCCTGAGGCCGAGTCCCACATACAGCAACTAGAAGGATGTGCAGCTACGACACACAACTATCCACTGGGGCTTTGGGGGGAAAAATAAAATAAATAAAATCTTAAAAAAAAAAAAAAAATGCCTGTTGCTTTAAGATACACAAAGTTCGGCTGAACAAATATAAAATGGAGCGAGTACTACAACTCACATGTCTAGCGCTAATAATCCTGTATATCTGTTCAGCATAATCTGTTACTCAAAGTGCTTCCATATCCATTACGTCATATAACTGCATCAAAGGAAACCCTGGCTTTTCACAAATGGTTATCAGCATTGCATTTGCTACTCCCAGTCTTGAGGCTTATTTACCAGGTTACCAATCTATATGTTTGTCAAATAATCATAAAATGGTGATTGTGGGTGGGGAGAGTATACAGTAGATATTAAAACCTATCTTTAGAAAATTAGTAGTATTTTTCCAAAATATTCTTAAATGTACAAAAGAATTCATTAAAGAACAGCCTACTTAATACATTGATAGTAGTTTATAGAGTAAGCCATTACTAAACAGACAACCAGAACAACATCTGACAATGTGTTAACAGCTATTGGCCAACAAACTTAATTTACTCATGGAACAAAGCTTTCTAGAGTCCCTGAAAACATACAAGGCATTATCCTAGATGTGAACTATGGCCTCACGTATCCAAGAGTTGGAATTCCATCTTTTTGGTATTAGGACTCCTTTAGACTTAGACTCATAAAAATTTTTAAGAACCCCAGAGAGCTTTTTGTTTATGTGTTATAATCTATCAATATTTACTATATTCTAAATTAAAGCTGGGAAACTTAAAACCATTTGTTAATTTAAAAATAAGAAAAATAAACCATTACCTTTTAACATAAAAACATATTTTCATGAAAATAACTGTATTTTCAAAGAAAAGAAGAAAAAGAAAAAAATCAGTGAGAAGAGTGTCACTGTTTTACTTTTGCACACTTGTTCAATGTTTGTCTTTTAAAAAGCTGAATTCTCTTATTTACTTCTGTGTTGAATCTATTGCAATATGTTGTTGTGACTGAAGTATATGAAAAAAATTCACATAGATACGCAGTTGGAAAAAGGAAGTATGTTTTAAGAGTTTTTTCAGATAACTGGATAGTCTCTGTACACCAACACTCAACAGTTTCTTAAAGGTGAGTTGCAATATGGACTCTGAAACCATATCAATGAAATTTTCATACTCTATTACATTAAAACCCATTGGCCTATCTTGTGTTTGGAATGAGACATTACCCTTCTTTATAAACTAAAAAACACAGGCAGAGAAGTTAGCCACTTGGCCAAAAGTTAGAGCGTATCAAAAGGAAGAGCTAGGGTCCTGATCAATCTGATGTCAATCTATACATTTTCCACTTTCACACTGCATATATTAATTTTTTTCTGTTTACTTTCTTAATCCTTTATTTTTTCTACACACTTCAATTCTGTTCCCTTTCACTCTATTCTAACCACCATAATCTCATTTCCGAAAGCAATAAGGGGAATAAGGTAGAAAACACAACAGTTATACAATCTAGGAACGCATTCATGATTGACAACGGTTTGTAATGTGGGGATACACAGAGGAAGTAATGTGTGCCGCCAACGTCTATTTTCAATATTTCAATGGGCCCAATGAGAATCACATATTTACCTATAGTAAGGCTCTGTGGCTAAGCAAAATGTCAAATTTGTTCAAAATCCACCAACGACTGTCTATTAATTTCACAATAAAATTCAAACTCCTTTAAAAGACTCTATTCATTCATTAATTCCATAAATATTTTCTGAGCACCTACCGTGCACCAAACAGTATTTCAGGAGCAGGGACTCAAGGACGAACAAAATAAATTCCTGCAATCACAGAGCTTAGATTCCAGTGGAGAGAGCAACAATACACAAATAAGTGTACAATATAAAGTTAAGTAATGGTTAATGCCATGAAAAAAATAAATAAAACAGTATCATTTGGACCTCTATTACTGGCCCTACCCACCTCTCCAGTCTTTTCTTTCTTCATTCACCTACAGTGAACTCCAGACAGATTCCCTCAGTTCCCTAAAACGGAATGCTTTCTCATCATTCCAAAACTTTGCAGACATTATTATCTTTGCCTAGAATATGTTCCTCCTCTTCCATCTCCACCCCCACCTAGCCTGGCTTATACTTAACCTTAAAGATTTACCTCAGGCATCACAACCTCCTGAAAAGCTGTTTCTTATACTCCCAGTCTGGGTCAAGGGTATGTCTCTGTGCTCCTATAAAGCCCTCTTCTGTGGTTTCATCTATTTGGGAACAGTCCCTTTGACTCCACCCACGCTGAAATGCCAACTCTTTAAAGGCAATGTCTTATTTTGGTCATGCTGAGCATGCTGTATATGCTCAATAATTCTTGGATGGATGGAAAGATGGATGGATTTGATTCTGGCCAAAGATACATCAATTTAGTGTGGTTACACTGAATTCAAAAGAGATGCTCTGACGCATTTTTAATGCCTTTTATAAAAGCGTGGCTTTAGAATCAGAGGACACAGAACCCAAAACCTTGTTTAAGACCTTGAGCAATTAAAATTCCTTGACCGTGGCTATCTACTTAGCAGCACTGTTGGAAAACATAAATTACATGTAAAATGCTGACCAGAGTGTCTGGCATGTAGTAGGTTCCCAGTAAGTGGAATTGTTACTATGATTACTTAACAAACTCCATTTGTTTAGTTTATGAGATTTTTTTTTTTTTAAGTCATGGGACTGTGATACAAGATTAAATGACAAAATGAAAGTTTGGTGATGAAATGGTCAGTAACCACTGCCTTCTAGATAACCCTTAACAGACATGACATATAAGTGTTCACAGTTCTCACCTATATTTCTCCAGCTAGGATTTCTAGTTCCATGCTCAGCGAAGAAGGCAATAATCGGTCAAAACCTTCTTTTTAAAACAATCGCTTGCATGTTTGGGGTGGTCACAAGTCACCTAAACGTCCCTTCCTCAGATCAAATAAACACGACTAAACGCAGTCTGCATCCAAGACCCTTAGATTTTACCATGTTTTCTATAAAAACCATGCAAGGCCAAAAAAAAGAGAGATTTTGGTTGATAATCCTGATCTTTGTGTTGTCAAGATAAAAACTCACATTCCCATCATCTCCCCATCCTTCACCACGCAGTATCCTTCTCACCTCAAGCCTTTGTATAGGCTTTCCCAGAACCCCTATATCGTTGCCCACAGCCTACTGTCTTCAGAGTACTTACCATCAGCTGGATCTAGTCTTTGTGTTTACTTTTATATGGCCATTCTCCCCACTAAAATTTAAGTTCCACAAGAGTAGGAAGCCTGTCTAGGTCACTCATTACACTACACTCCGTACCAACAGCAAGGTTAGTACATGGTAGACAATAAATACAGGTTAAGTGAATCAATGAACGTTCCCAAGTTGTCTTCCTTTTTTAACGTTGCATAGTATTATCTTACATTGACATTTTCAAAAACTGAAAACTTCACAAATATACACAAGTTTCTAAAACATGATATTTAAGGACTTTTCCATATTGGTCAACATAATTACCTCCCGTAGTAGCCACCCAACCAGGTACCTAGTAAAAAAAGTTCTTAAACAATTCTTTCTTAATTTGAATGAGGCTTAAGAAAATGACAAGACATGGTCCATGCAAATCAACATCGCATTCGGTTTTGTTTTCTCAGTAATTACTTCAATTATATTTATGGTGTTTTATTAAAAGTCTGTACGTGGCTATTCCGATTTTTTGGTCAAACATTTGCTTTCTCACATGGGCCTATATGGTTTGCTTTGGGATCCTATCTAATCCCACAATTGTATCTACCACGTAACTGGTAGTGACATCACACCATTTTCACTGGGTCAGACTTCTTTCATGGGCACGAGACCTAGGTATGGCCTCATCAGCCAACGTGGATTGAGTACTTCCCATGCCTAAGGCGCATGGACAATAATTACTTAATCTTCACAACAACCCGAAGAAGGAAGTTTTGATATCCCCAGTTTAAGATAGGGGTCCACAACTAGTGAGAGAGAGGAGAAGAGACAGGCCTCAATCCCGGCCTGTGTCCACTGTGCTACACTGCCTAGCTACAGGCTTTCTCTACTTGCATGTCCTAGTCAACACAAACCCATATCGTCCCTGCTAAATCGGTCTCCCTGTCCCCCAGCCTACATTCCTAAACTTTGAAAATGGCAGTACTATATACATTCAGTTCTCTTTGAGAACTGACGAAGATAAATGTTAAAAATTCTAAAAGTTCTAAAATGCCATTCAAAATAGGTATGCCTACCAAGTGGCATATGGCATACATTAAATAAACATTAGACACATAAATAAAATCAAATGCTAAATGCCATTTGTTTCAAATGCTACTATTGTCATCACCTATTTTAGTGATCTGTATTCAAAACCCAAAGGTATTAAGCAAAGAAGTAGTTTTAAAAACTCCAAAACAAAAACAAACAAAAAAACAGAACAATTATCCATTATCCACAATTAATAATGGCAGACAGCAAAGTTCAGAATTTCAACCTCTGGTGACATTTCCTTTTCTAAATAACATACCCTCAGTCTGCCCCTTGGCTTTCCTCTCAACACTGATTACACAATGCTTTGTATTAGCCACTCACTAACATATTATGAAACTTTTCAGACCTAATGATAACAAATGTTGATTCCTACACCTGTTGTTTCAATAACCCTAAGAATACCAATGGCAATACTTGGGCCTTGTGTTACAGTTTACAAAAAAAACGTCTTCCGCTTTTTCCCATTTTATCTTACCCTACACCTCTACGGGGTGAGCAAGCTAGACACCATTATCTCCATTTTAAAGAGGAGGAAGCAGAAGCTCAGAGCAGAGGAGGGAAGTAATCTGTCTGAGGTCACAAGGTTCACGGACAGGCTCTACACTCTCAGACACTCATGCAAGCGTGGAGCGAGGGAGGCCATTTTCCTCCATGTAACATTTCCTGAACCAGAACACTGCACTTAATACAGTGTAGTCAATTTCCTGCAGCAAAAAGCTACAAACCCAAATTAGAGACAACCTACGTGAAAAGTAAGGGTCATTGGGTAGACACGTCCTTTTTCAGACCTGAAGAGGTCATCAAACAAACAGTCATCACCCTTGGATTATAAGGCCCTTCCCCTCCAGGTGTAGCTACAAATCCATGGCTTCTCTCTCCAAAGTCAGAACCCCAATCTTCCCCAGATACAAGGGGTCATGTTTGATGCATTTGGAGGACTTGGGACCACGATAAGTGCTCTGTAACTACAAAACATTAAAACACTTCTGCATCTATCATACAAATGTCCATACTAAAAAAAAAAATTAGGGGCTGGCCCAGGGGCATAGTGGTTCAGTTCACGCTCTCTGCTTCGGCAGCCCAGGGTTCGCGGGTTCAGGTCCTGGGTGCGGACCTATGCACCACTCATCAAGTCATGCTGTGGCAGCATCCCACATACAAAACAGAGAAGGATGGGCACAGACAGTAGTTCAGGGCTAATCTTCCTCAGCAAAGAAAGGCGTATTGGCAGCAGATGTTAGCTCAGATCCAGTCTGCCTCGCAAAAAAAAAAAAAAAAAAAAAAAAAAATTAATCCTCACAACAAACCCTCATCAACCTCATTTTGCCCAAGGTCATGCAACTAGTAAGTGGCACAGTCAGAAAAGAACTGCCATAAACATACAGAGACTACAAGGAGGATTCTAAGCCTAAAGTGGCTAGGAAAACCATCAGATGCAAGCAACCTTTTAACTGGAGCAGTGATGTGGAGAACTCAGACTACAGTTGAGGCCTCAGTCACAGGCAGCATGAAGCTGCAAAGACAGATCAGTGGGCAGTGTAGAACAAGGAACGGCGAAGATGTCAATACCATGTGCAAAGAACAGCTTCCATCACAGAGACTCAGAGTGTCCGTCGGTCACTAAACAGACTGGAATCCTGCTACCTGCCCAGCACCACGAGAGAGACAGTGGTGAATGAAACAAAAACAGGCCCTGACTTCATGGGGATTACTGTCTAGTAAGGGAGATACACTCTGTAAAGGAATTGGGGGAAGCGTTGGACAGAGTTACCAAAGAAAATAAGAAGTCCTCTAACTATATTACTAGCTACAGTGTGATAATAATAATTATAAAATATTAATCATAATAACAATAGCTGTTTCCACTTACTGCTTAGGCATCCACTATCTACAGGTAATTTATTGGGCCTTTACACGTGATATCTCCTTTAACTTTCAAAACAATAGAGAACACTCAAAAAAGTTAAGTAACTTATCTAATGCAGAGCTAATAATCAGCATTGCTGGGTTCTGAACCCAGGATTAGCTGGGCACAAAAACTCAACAACTTCCACTCAGAAAATGCTTGTTAAGCATCAATTATGAGCAGGAACTACCCATATGCTGAGTGTACAGTAATAATCAAGACACATCCCCTTTCCACATAACTTACACTGCCATACGGTATTCAAATCGTGATGCTGTTTAGTAGCCTCAATTGAACATGGGCTCTTTCATGCTTCTGATGACACCCAGACTCCCAATCGAACATGAAATCCATTCTATGAACACCAACAGCCATGCTTCCTTATCCTGCTCCATTTCTCAACCCTCTCTATTGTTGAGGATGGCATAATTTTTCAGAAAGACGCCTGGCAGTAGGCTGACATTGCTATCCTTAACTTTCTCTAACCTCTAGATGCTGAATCCAAATAGTAGTACATATAAGGCATAGCTTAAATCCTTTTTTAAAGTGTTTTTCCTAATAAACTGAATTTGGAGTGAGTCTCCAAACTTAGCTCTGAAAGGCTGCAGGCTCTATTCACAATAAGAAGGATATTTTAACAGCTCAATAATTCAAAGAAACATGATCTCTGCTGCAACCCATCATGTGTACCTGATAAAGCTGGCTATTCAATAATTTGGCAACAACAATTAAAAGATCTAAAAAATTCACTCCCCTCTTAGCTCTGTTTCTGAGATCAATATGGTAATAATCTCCCATTAGCAAAGCATGGCCTGTATTCAGCAAGTGTACAAGTGAACATCAAATATATAACTACATAAATATACAAGTTTATATAAAACTATATATGCTATTTTCATATAAATATATTTATATACTATATATAGAAATATATATTTATTTTTCTGAAGATTGATATCCTACATATACACACTTATATATATGCACATATACACAGATGCATACCTATGCGTGTGCACACATAGTAACAATTTCTGAAAATAAGGATACATTCAAATTAAAATTTTTAACACTGATTTTTAAAAGATACAATTTTTGAAGCACTGTTGTGTAACAAGGTCCAACGATGTTAAAACAATCTTGAAGCCTCACATTAAAGAGTTATAAAGATTCCTCCAATTTCTTTTAGTGTAACGTCCAATCAGTACCTTTTAGTGTAATGTCCAATCAGTACAGATACTCAGATTGAATTAAGGCAGGTCGATTCTTCTCTCTCATTCTCTCCCCTTTCCTTGCAGGAACCATCCACCCAGAATTCCTCACCATTCCAGAATCTACCATGGTCTGTCAAGGTTCCATGACGTTGTGCATGCTGTTATTCCTTCTCCCTCTCCTAAATCCAATCTCAAACGTACCATTCCTGTGAGGACTCCCGTTCAAGAGCTCTTCCAGCACTCGGGCCACACTTCCATCACGACAGTATCACAATGGATAACACTTTACTTTCTTCATGTCTTTTTCACACCTGTGTACATCCTGAGGCAGAGTATCATCTTCATTCCTCTCCCCTCCTCTAACCAGCTCCAGCATAATGTCTCATATAATAGGTATTTAATAAATTCATTTATTCCACAAACATTTGAAGCCCACTATGTGCCAGGGAATCAACCATGAGCAGAAGGAGCCTTGGACACCCTCTTGGACCTTAAATGTTAATGTTAAATATATTAACAACCATTGACAAATGATGTCAAAGGATAAATATACTCAGACATTGCATGTAAAATATTTAAATGATTTAAAATGTTGAGAAAAATTAAAGAGAAACATAAAGGGAAGAATATAGGAAGAAAATTTGTCTTACATGCATCTAAAGGTTCAAGGTCAAAATACCACATAGAAGAGAACAATCCCTTTGTCTAAACAGATTAGCTCAAACCATCCTCTTCTGGAAAAAGAGAGAAAATAAAGGAGAAGAATCAACTTGCTTTTCTTTCATCAGAGATGCTTTTGCAAATAAGTATTTGTGTGCCGTATGATTCATGTTTGATCAGATCTGATAACAGTATTTCTGCTAATCAATTTCTGTCACAATGAAGCATGCCAATTTATAATGAATATACACCATATAAGAATAGGTTTTGCTACAATAGATAAACATCATTGTTATTATTCAAATTGTGTTCATATACTGAAAACATCTGGGAGATAAAACACAAGACATACATATCTCACTACGCACAGATTACATATAAACAACTATTAATATTCCTCTCTAACAGGGCTGAGAAAGTCATTCAATTGCATTGGATAGAACTGGGTTTGAATGTGTTTCTGCCACTTACCTGCTACATAACCCTAGGCAAGTTACTTAACCTCACTGAGCCTCAGTCTTCTCCCTCAGAAAATGGACACAGCATCCGCCCTGACTACCAGCAAGCCTCTAACTTCAGGGAGGAGTCTAAACTTCCCCAGCCCTCACCCACAAACAGGAGCTCAGATAACGGGCGAGGGCAAACTGGACTTCTTGTAGACAAAGGGAGGTCACCACCCATTTAATATTCATCCATCCAAAATGTTCACTGAGCGTTTTCCACGTGCCAAGCACCGTTTTGACTGGTATCAACAGTGAATAATGCCAAGACCCTGTCTTCACAGAGCTTACATTCTGTGGAAGGGATGATGCCTTTAGAGAGAAAAATAAAGGACTGCCAACGGTACTGGAGAGGGACTTGGGCTCATCAACCACAGTCTCACTGACCTCTTCATTTGCTTTGCTCTCAAACCATGAGGTCAACATGCTGATGAAAGCCCAGGAGTGCCTCCTGACTGTGAGTACGGCCACCCTCGGAAAGCTAAGTGGGAACCAAATGGAGTGCACGAACCAGCTTTCTCAGGCGTGTTGCTCTGCACTCTCTGTGCCCACGTCCAGAACTGCTTTACTGCCTAGCACAGGTCAATAACAAAGACACCAGACTGGACTCAGGAGCTAAGGCCTCTAGTAGTAATAAAAGGATCCTTGTCTGGTGTATCTTTGTAAACCACAGTTTTACAGGGCCTAGGCAAATGAAAAAAAATATAGAAACCAGGGATGCTGATCAATCCTGCATACCTTATAGTGCTATTAAGAGTCTCAACTGAAGTGACAAGTGAAAATCTTTGGTACAAACACTGTAAAGTGATTTACAAATGCCATCATCATCATCACCACCGTTATCTTCACCATCATTATTCAGTCCTATTTGTGCTTGATTATATCACTGGGGACAGCTGATACTCTAGGAATTAGCTTCACCCAACAAGATGAAGCTACCAGACGAAATCTTACACAAAAAAATTAATTTCCTGCAATAAGCAATGCAAGAGTTTAGATGAGAACATGGCATCGACAAGTAAGTAAGGAACCAAACAGAAAATGAATTATTGTAATCTCCCTGAGAAGTAGCCATCAGGTCATCTGATGTGCCAACAGGTGTGAGCCATCTCTCTCATTCACACCACAGACTTCCATACCCGTAAACCTCTGCTCTTCTGGCTAAAATGCCCTTCTGCACCTTGTAGACAGCTGGGAAACTCATGTTCGTCCTTCAAGGTCCAACATAAAAAGTACCATCTCTAGTTTTCCTTGTCCCACCTAGGCTAATTCATGGTTTTCTCATCAGCGGTCCCACAGCACTTTCAGTATTCATTCACCCACCATCTTTTATTGATTACCTACTACGTGTCAGTCACTGTTATAGGCTCTAGGGATACAGCAATGAGCAGACAGCATGCTGTTTACATGGAGTTTATATTCTAGTAGGGCAGAGACAGACGATAAATGATCATATGCCAGGCAGTAGAGGAGTGCAAGGAGGACACCTGAATTGAGTAAGGAAGATAGTCGAGGTGGGAAGAGGGTATTTTTTGTGCCCAGCATTTATCACACTGTATATAGATCCACTGCACACACTCTAGTAGACTGCAGTTTCTTATGTTGGGAACTATTTCTCATTCCTTTTCACCTCCTCAGCAGTCAGCACACCACTTGACAAATACAAATTGTAAAATAATAATAATCATAATAATCACAGACAACATTACTTGAATGTTACCACTTACCAGGTAATGAATGTTTTACATATGTTAGATGTTTAACCTTCACAACAACCCCTTGAGGTAGTATTTTTACTTATTCCACATTTTACCTCAACTGAGGAAATTTAGGTAGTGAGGGGTTAAATTACTTGCCCCAGGGCATACAGGTAGCAAGTAGGAGTGACAAGACAGATTTAAACCTAAGCAATCTGACTCCAAAGGCCTCATTCTTAATCACTATCCAACACTATCTTCCAAAACACTGTACATTCAAAGTCATCTTACATCAAAAGAAACCGGAATTGTACATTTGTGCTCCACAATATACCTAAAAACGTCCTGCACTGGCCCAGACACAGAGTCCTAACAGCCCTGGATAGGGAGTGAGCATGAGCAGGTCCTGACTGGATTCAAACCCGCCAAGGTCTGGGGATGGGGAGAGGAAGCTCAGCTCTGTAAGGGGCAGCAGGTGAGCAGGAATCCAGGCAAGTGGCAGAATCAGGCACCTAACCACGATGCCTTCATAGCACGGCGCGTTTATAAAGGAAAAGTACAAAATCATGAAAATTTAGAGTATGAGTATGATTCACAGTCTTTACACTATTTAGTTCCAAAGACTGATTAGCTTCAGAGATTCTAAAGTGCAGAAAATGCCCTCCACTTTCTCCCACAGCCGCCATGACAACGTTCACTACACCGCAGTCTGACAGCAATTACAAGCCAGTGTGGGCAGCTGCAATCCACAACAAATGCACTGATGGCAGCTGAACGTGTTTACTTGCCACAGTCCATTATGCTTTGGGTTTGGTGCTGTACAACAATGCAAGTATAATAATTACTGGTTTCAGAGGAAGATGTTTTCAGACAGGTCTGACCACTGTGCCACATGTTTAATGTGAAAGAAAAGAGTCCATAAAATATAATCAGCAACTTTCAAACACGAGCCAGGCGCAAAGAGTATTTCATTAGTAAATACAACATTTCAATAGAGAACACCCATCAGTTTGACCTTTCTTTTTAATGTGAAGGGAGCAGAGAGAGAGGGAGAGAAACAAAGCGAGGAAGGAAAGAGACTTGATGTCTAGAAATGCTATGAGAAAAGAAAAAAGGATCTCATCCCCAGGAAAAAAGGAGGAGAACAGTAACAAAGCAACACCCATTATGTAAGACACAGAATTCTTTTCTAGATGTTCTGATGGGAAGAGCCTTATGAAAAAGAAAGGGATAAATATGGGCTGGGTACCCACTCCGTGCCAGGCACTAGTCAGACTCTTCACAAGTAGTTCATTTACCGCCCGACCTTCACACACCCTCCCAACAACTCCACTAGCAGGCAGTGCTCTCCCACTTTCCAGAGGAGGCAAGTGCTGCAGAGCTGAGTTAACCTGCCCACATCCTCATAGCGAACACCGGTCCAGAGCCCATTTGATACCTACTCTGTCAGATCACCTGTGGGGAAAAAAGATGGTCCACAGGTACCTTTAGGACTGTGGAGGTATAAGGACAACTGGACATATAATTGATAGAGAATTATCTTCCAGAAACCGATCTGGTAACCAAGAGCTTAGTTCTATCTTTCCTCTTCTCTGGTACTAAGCCTTATAAATCTAACCACTTTCTATTTCCCAGGTCAGCATGGTGAAATGCTTTATAATTCTACTGCAGGTTTTATCAGATGTAAATACAAACACTATGTATATCATTGATAATTATTTTTCTCCCTGCCCTATGGACAACTTTAGCCACTATACGTTCATCAGCAGAACCAGCAACTCTGAACTTACACATTAATGTAATACTCAATGACATTGTAACACCTTTGTTTTTTAACTTTGCAAAACCATAAGGAGACCAGACAAAAGTGCTTCTCCAAGAGCTTCTCCACATTCTGAAAAAGCACTAATTCTAACAGTATGCCTATTACTGTTTCGATTGTTGTGTTGAGTGTCCGAGAAAGCTCTCTGCCCACTTACAATATCAAGGAACAACAAATTACATCTGAAGGGCAACCATAGGGCAGAATGGGAAAAGGAGAAGCAAACACCCGGTTTTCCAGTCTAGTACCTCATGCTCCCATCACCAAGTACTCACAGAAGGGGACAGGCTGTGAGCCCACCAGAGAAATGCTTTCTACTCAGTATCTCTCTAAACAACCATGGCCTATGCAGAGACAACACAGGTTATCCTAACAGATCTGACCTCAAAATATGATTTAGAAGCCTCCATCTGAGTATATTCACATACACTACTGGCAGCGAGTTTAACTGGTGCAGCTCATCAATAAATCAACTGACAATGTGGGTTGTCAATGTATGAACTCTGAGCTATTATTCAACTTCTGGGAGACTACCCTAAAGAAACTACCTGAATGGCCAGTGCAGACTTACGTGCACAGAGGTTCATTCCCTGAGGAAACATCTACTGAATACCTACTGTGTGCCAGGCTCAGTGAATACACAGCCCTGTGAGGGGAGACACAAGTGAGGAGACTGTGATCCAGGGTAATACAGGCTGTGACAGAGGGATGCAGAATGCACTAAGAGACGAGAAAATGACAGAAGAGAGCACCCAATCCAGAACCGAGAGTGGGCGGCAAACTGGTTTGCTCTGGGTGGTGATATCTGAGCTGAATCTCTAAAAATGTGAGTTAAGCACATAAGAGGAAGAAGGGCATTTGTGTTTAAAACAAAAGAAGCAAAAAACAAAACACAGCACAGAGAAGGTCTTACAGAAAAGAGCATGTGGCTTTCATGAATCAGACAAGAAATTCAGCATGACTGTAACCCCAGGATCAAAGAGCAGAGTGAGAGAAATGAGACTGGATAGGTAAGTAGGGCAGTGAATCCCATCCTGAGAAATTAAGATTTTATCTTGAGGATATGATGTGATAGTGAGAAATTTTAAACAAGGAATGACTTGACTGGATTTGCATGTTTAAAAAGATTTGCATTTCACACTGCTTCCTTTTAAAATGAAAATCTTGAAAGACATGAGAACAATATCTAGTGGTAAGAAAACAAATTCAGTCTACTACAATAATCCAGGTCAGGGCAGAAATGGACCGAGCGTAGGGACACAGAACAGATGAATGAAGATTATCAGTAAATCCAACAGCTGAAAACGCTCATTAGTGAGGAGTCAGCTAAGTATATGATGACATACATAACAGGGACCACTACACAGCCATGAAAAACAGTATTCCCAACTTTCTGATGCCCTGGCCAGAACCTCCAGGACAATGGTGAATACAAGGGATGAAAGCAGACATCTTTGCTTGTTCCTGATCTTAGGGGAAAAGTCTTTCACAATTAAGTATGTTGTTGCATGTAGGTTTTTCACACATTGCACTTTATCAGGTTTTGCAGGTTCCCTTCTATTCCTAGTTTGCTGAGTGTTTTCATCACGAAAGGATATTAGAATTTTTCAAGTGCTTTTTCTGTGTCTATTGAGATGATTATGTGGTTTTTGTCCTTTATTCTATTGATACAATGTATTAATTGAGCTTCAGATGCTAAACCAACCTTGCATTGCAGGCATAAATCCTATGTGATCATGGTGTATAATCCTTTTTCATGTTGCTGGATTTGGTTTGCTAGTATTTTGTTGAGGATTTTGTGTCGATATTCATCAGAGATACTGGTCTGTAGTTTTCTTGTGATGCCTTTGTCTGATTTTGGAATAAGGGTAATACTGGTCTCTTACAATGAGTTGAGAAGTATTCTTTCCTCTTCTATTTTTTGGAAGAGTTTGTCAGGAATTAGTATTAATTATTTTTTAAATGCTTGGTAGGATTCACCAGTGAAGTCATCTGGACCTGGACTTTTCTTAGTGAGTAGTTTTTTACCAATTCAATCTCTCTACAATTCTACTCAGATTTTCTATTTCTTCTGGAGTCAATCTTGGTAGTTTGTGTCTTTCCAGGAATCTGTCCATTTTAACTAAATCATCTAATTTACAGTCTACAATTGTTTACAGTATTCCCTTACAATCCTTTCCATTTCTGTAAAGTCAGTAGTAATGTGCCTTTTTCATTCTTGATTTTAGTCATTTGAGTTTTCTCTCTTTCCTTTTAGTCAACATAGCCACAGTTTTGTCAATTTTGTTGATCTTTTCAAAGAACCAACTTTTGGTTTGTCGATTTTCTCTATTGTTTTTCTTTTCTCTCTTTTTCATTAATTTCCATTATAATCCATATTATTTCCTTCATTCTGCTTGTTTTAGATTTAATTTGCTCTTCTTTTCCCCAGTATCTTGAGATAGAATGTTAGGTAACTGATTTGAGATTTATCTTCATTTTTAATATAGGTATTTATAGCTATAAGTTTGCTTTTAAGTACTGCTTTAGCTGCATCCCATAAGTTTTGGTAATTTGTATCTTCATTTTCATTCATCTCAAAATATTTTCTAATTCCCCTTGTGATTTCTTATTTGACTCATTGGTTATTTAGGAGTCTGTTAATTTCCACATATTTGCCAATTCCTCAAATTTCTGTTATTGATTTCTAATCTCATTTCATTGTGGTCGAATACCCTTTACATGATTTCAATCCTTTAAAATTTATTGAGGCTTGTTTTATGGACTAGCACATGGTCTATCCTGGAGAATGTTCCATGTGCACTTGAGAAAAATGTAGTTTCTGTTGTTACAGGAGCACGTTCTATAGATGTCTGCTAAGTCTAGTCAGCTTATAGTGTTGCTCCAGTCTTCTATTTCCTTACTGATCTTCTACCTGGTTATTGTATCCAATATGTAAAATGGGATATTGACGTCTCCAACTATTATTGTTAAGCAGTTCATAACCATTTAAGGACATTGTATTAGTTTCTATTGCCACTGTAACAAGTTACCACAAACTTAGGGGCTTAAAACAACAAGATAAATGTATTACCTTTTAATTCTAGAGGTCAGAAGTCTAAAATGGGTATGTAAGGCAGCATTTCCTCTAAACTCTTTAAGGGAGAACCTTTTTTCTTGTCCTTTCCATCTTCTAGAGGCTGCCAGCATTCCATGGCTTGTGGCCACATCACTCCAATCTCTGTTTCTATTGTCACATTGCCTTCTGTCTGACTCCTCCTCCACACCACTCTCTTAAGGACCAGTGTGATTATCCAGGATACTCTCTCTACCTCAAGATCTTTAAATTAATCATACCTGCAAAATCCCTTTTGCCATATCAGGTAGCATTCATAAATTCTTGGGATTAGGATATAGACATATTTTGGGGCCACTATTCAGCCTACCACAAACATTAACTGAAATGAATTGCTGATTTGAAACACACTGCTCAATCAAGTCCTAGTTTGTTCTATGTCCCTGAGCTCCTCAGGGTCAATATAAGCCAAGCACTTTTTAGCCCTACTTTTGAATATATAAACTTGCACTCTTTGGGCATTCTTTATCTGTTTAATTACTAAATCAGTCATTTTTAGTTTCTCTCTATATTTCCTCATATTTGATGGAACTATTTCAAGTGATCATGTTGAATATGTAGGACTGAAGCAAAAATCTGTAAATAAGATACATTTTCTAGACCACAGCAAAAACGAACACAGGTTTTGAGCCAAAACAGAGCTTGTTTTTAATCTTGCCATGTTATATATTAGTAAAGCCTAAAGTTTAACCTTTCTCAGGCTCAGTTTCATTATCTATAAAATGGGGGTATTAATATCTATCTGTAGAAGGCAGCTGTAAAGATTAAATCGATGTAACTAAGGAGGAGCTCAATAAATACTATGGCTGTTATGGTCTACAAACAGATAAAAAGTGGGAGGGTAGAGGGAAGGAAGGAGAAGTTGTCAAAGCAGTCTATTAACTAACTGGTCATTGTGATGTGATAGCAAATAATCTTTGACAAATCCGTCAAGTACTCTGCATGTTATCCAGACAAAGACTTCAATATGATGTGGGGTGCAAGAGAAATCAGCTCCGTTTGCCCCTTCTATCTTATCCACTATAATTTAACAGAAAGAGTATGGACTTGGGACTCATTGACAAAGTCCAAAGCATTCAGTTACAAGCTAGCCATGTGACACTGAGCCAGCCACAGCCTCCATGAAAGCCTGTTTTCTCATCTGTAAAATGGAATTTATGTCCTTCATCTCAGAGGACTGTACTGAGAATTGAGAAAAATATGACCCATAAATCTCTTGGCATAGTCTCTGAGACTTAGCAAGAACTCAACAAGTAATAGCTCATTATTATTAATAATTACATGACACCAATAAGTTATTTAATATCTCTAGGACCCCCGATGTATATTTGAGATAATATCCTAATACATGAAAATCCCTAAAAGCAGATTGAAGATATCCCAGATACTGGATAAACATCAGTTTCTGCTGCCTCCCCCGATCCCTCTGTGGTAGACAGAATAATGAATGGCTCCTCCAAAGATGATCATATCCTAAGCTCCAGAACCCAAGAATGTTAAGTTGTATGGCAAAGGAGAATTAAAGGTTGCAGATAAAACTAGGTTGCTAATCAGCTAACCTTAAAATGGGGAGATTATCCTGGATCCAGGTGAGCCCAACGTAATTACAAAGAAACTTACTAATGGATGAGAAAAGCAAAAGAGAGAGAACCACAGAGACGGCAGTGTGAAAAGGATTCAGCCTAATGTTGCTGGCTTTGTAGATGGAGAAATGGGGCCATGAGCCTAGGAATGTGGGTAGCCTCTAGAAGCTGGAAAAGTTAAGGAATGGACTCTCTCCTAGAGTCTCCAGAAAGGAACAGAGTAGTGCCAACACCTTGACTTTAGCCCACCCAGTAAGAACCATTTCAGACTTCTGACTTCCAGACTGTAAGAAAATAAAGCCAGTGAATATGTGGCAATTGGTTACAGTAGCCATAGAAAACTAATACACTCTCTCTACCAGTTTTGCAGTTTTATTGTCACTAAGTCTCAAAGAACATACGAATCTGAAAACGAAAAAGTAAACTGTTTTTGTTTTCTCTATACAGACAGATGCACCTAATCTTAAAATGAAATCTCTTAAGAAAATCACTTCTTACTGAACTATATTGAATGAGTGGTCTTAGCAGTGCTTGACTGCTGGCCACAAAGAACTTACAAGATATTTAACAATATAAACTGACTCACTAGCATTTTGGACCAACAGCATTAAATAATTAATTAAGATATAACACACAGCACAGAAGTACCTAATGTTATAAGGAGCAGCCAACCCAAGTGAGTCTTTACTGCTAAAGACTAAGCAGCACCCAGTGCACATTTCCCTTGGGCACCTGGCCAGCTGCAAGCATGCTGTACGTTAAGTTTCAAGGTACAGTTTATGGTTTGAAACCTATCCTGAAGATTGTAATTCTGTTTAATCAGAAGAAATACTGGTTCCTTTATGTATTGCAATAACAGTGGAGACCAATATTTTCCGTCCAAATAAAGAACTCAAATCAAGGTACTTAGAAAAATTTATTATTGATATTTTTCAAACAGAAGACAAAATTATACTGGAAAAGGGTTTTTCAAAGGTTACTCAAGTAGGAATTGACAACTTTAAAGCGGAATGAAATGAACCATGAGACCGTGAACTATGAACCAACACTTCACTAATCCCTAGTGTAGTCTGTAGGCAAAGGAACTGGAAAACAAACTGTCAGTGACACACCCAAACCTCTGGAGGATACCAAGCACCTCTGCTGTCCCCTCCAAAAAACTGTAACATCATCACCAGTGAGAAGGAACTGAGGCTCTAATAGATGCCCTGGGGACACCAAATGGGGACAGAGTGCGACTAGTCACGTGCTGCATAACGGCGTTTCGCTCAACAATGGACGGCATACATGACAGAGGTCCCGTAAGATTAGTACCATATAGCCTACGTGTGTAGTAGGCTGTACCACCTAGGTTTGTATACGTACACTCCCTGATGTTCACAGGACAACAAAATCACCTAAGGACGCATTTCTCAGAACACATCCCCGTCGTGAAGTGATACACAACTGTACTAAAGGTGGTGCCTCCAGTGGGAGTAGGCAAGCAGCTAAAAAGCGATTCTCTGAAAACAGGACCGTTTTTGGGCTTTTCTCCCGGAACTCTCCTTTTTTGGCCCACTTTTACCAGGTGGCTGTTGCAATAAGAAAGCCCCATAACCTAACAACCTAACAATTGGGAGAAGATATTTGCAAATCATATATCTGATAAGGGGTTAATATTCAAAATATATAAAGAACTCATGCAACTCAACAACAAAAAAACAAACAACCCAATTAAAAAATGGGCAAAGGATCTGAACAGACATTTTTCCCAAAAAGATACACAGATAGCCAACAGGCACATGAAAAGATGTTCAACATCACTAATTATTAGGGAAACGCAAATCAAAACTACAATGAGATATCACCTCACGCCCGTCAGAATGGCAATAATTAACAAGACAAGAAACAACAAGTGTCAGAGAGGATGTGGAGAAAAGGGAACCCTCATACACTGCTGGTGGGAATGTAAACTGGTGAAGCCACTATGGAAAACAGTACGGAGATTCCTCAAAAAATTAAGAATAGATCTACCATATGATCCAGCTATTCCACTTCTGGGTATTTATCCAAAGAACACAAAAACATGAATATGTAAAGATATCTGCACCCCTATGTTCATTGCAGCATTATTCATGATAGCCAAGACTTGGAAACAACCTAAGGGCCCTTCAACGGATGAATGGATAAAGAAGATGTGGTATATATACACAATGGAATACTACTCAGCCACAAAAAAGATGAAATCTCACCATTTGCAACAACATGGATGGACCCTGAGAGTATCACGCTAAGTGAAATAAGTCAGATGGAGAAATCCAAATACTGTATGATTTCACTCATAAGTGGAAGATAAAAACAACAACAAACAAACAAACAGATACAGATATTAGATTGGTGATTACTAGAGGGGAAGGGGGAGCGAGGAGGGAGAAAGGTGTGACAGGGCATATGTGTACAGCGATGGATCGTATTAGTCTTTGGGTGGTGAACATGATGGAGACTACACAGAAGTCAAAATATAATGATGTACACCTGAAATTTATATAATGTTATAAACCAACGTTATTTCAATTAAAAAAATAATAATAAAGAAAGAAAGGCTCACAGCTGTACCCATTTTGGATGAAGCTCCTGCCACCCACTAATGAGCCCAAACAAGAGCAAGGGTGCAGCCTAAGCACAGGCGGCATGAAGCAGACCACCAAGTTCGCTCCTACCTTATGTCCGAAATGAAAGGAGCTGGGGAAAAAATGATCTGCTGCAGTTCATGTGTCAAAGGTCTGTGGCCAAAGTTCTTTAATAATAAGAAGGTCCACCTGCCTGGAATGCTGTCTCTGTACTCTATGTACACCCCCAGGGAACCTCTAAGACATGGAGTAGGCCTTTGTTAGGCAGCAGGATTCACACTCAGGATGGAATCTGGACCATGACCTGCTGATGGAGCGACACTAACCAAAAACACTCACAAGGAAAGCAGAAATTTCAGCTTGTATTTGCTGGTGAGAATTGAAAGCCACAAAGCACTTCATTTAAATTTAAAGTCTACTGGGAAGGTGTGAACCAACTCAGAGTCAATTTGGAAGACTTGTGGTCACTGATGAAGAGACGCTATCAAGAGCCACTAAGCTTTGTGGACAGACAAGCCTGTGATGAACTGGCTATCCCTCCACATTGTCTGAGCTCTACATACCAAAGGGCTCACCTACAAATTCTTATCAGCTTAGGGTTCAAGAAGCCTACAGAGACCCTATTACGCTTAAGCAGCGCTGGCAGGGACAAATTTTAAGACTTCTATTGAAAAGAAATGCATCACAAAAAAAAAAAAGCTTTTAAGATAAACACTTTTAAGTGTAATTTACAATGACAGAAGCGCACACCCTTTACGAAGTTAGTCACCTTAAGTAAGGAAAGGAAACAACTGAGGGTTTTTCCTTTCCCCAAGCCTTCAGTGTTGATATGGCCACAAGGATTCCTTCCTTTGCCCTTTTCTCTTTTGATTCTGCACACTCTCCCTGGGGGAGCTCATCCTCGAGCATGGCTTCAGCAGACATTCAGAAATACACATAAAACTCTGAACTCACATAATTTAAAAACTTTTCAACCTGTATTGTTCAGCATGCCAAATAACCTTTCTAAAATACATAGCTGATTATATCATTCTCCTGCATGGCATCTTTCAATTGTGCTCCAGAACCTTAAACTCCATTCACACTCCTTAGCTACTCACAGGCCCTGCATGTTCTCATCCCTGCCTACCCTCTAGCCCCACCTCTCAGCACATTCCTGCTTTCTTCTTATCACCAGACAAACTGATAGAAGGTGCTTTCACATGTATCATTCATTCAACAAACACTGAGTGCCAACTGTGTGTCAGGCACTATTCTGGGCCCTAGAGATCCAGGAGGGAATAAAAGCCCCAGGTCTCCGAGCCTGGAGTCTATAGTTACATACAGTCTCAATGTATGTCACTGAATCCTCACAGCTAAGTCTGGGAGGTAGACAGTACCGTGCCTGTCTTAAGAAACTAGAGCACTGGAGTTTAGACAGGTGAAGGTATGCGCCCAGATCCAAAAATCCTTAAACGGCAGAGGGAGACTGCCCACAGGTCTGAGTCCCAGACCTAAGGCTTGTGCCCATACTGCCAGGGTGCCCACACTTGGCATATTTCCTGAGAAATGTCAGATCTCTCCTCAAAATCCATATCCAGAAACTCAAGTAGAAGCAAAACACCCTTTTTCAATCTTCTTTCACCAAATCATCCTAAAATAACGAATTCATTGCCCTAATCCACAGAAGAAGAAACTGAAACCAACTGACTACTCACTCCACAAACATTACTGTGTACTGACTACCTCCCAGCACTGTGCTGAGCACTGGAGAAGGAATCAGATAATACGTCAGATGTCCTGTCTGTAAGGGACTCGGACTCTCGTGGGAGAAGTAACTCCCCACCAATGATTATAATCTAGAGTGTGACAAATGCCACGATGGACGCAAAGAGGAAGGCCTGTCCTGGGCGCTGGGAATGAACACACGGAATGGAAGTCAGGGACTCACTCATCGCACACTCCACACCAGACGGAAAGGCGTGCACTCTGCAGAGATGTCCACGGCTCAGGACTGAGGAAAGAGACTCGGAGAAGTTAACTGACTCCTGTCACAGTTATGTCACACTCTGCAGCCCAGGATGTCTCTCCTACAACACCATGAGTCACACAGAGGTCCCTCTTCCCTCACCCAGTGGAGATAACACAGCGCTCCTATGTGACACCATTGTACCCCGTGCGCTGGTTTTTATTACAGCACTTTCCACCCTGCAATATAAATGTCTTTTAATTTGGCTGCTTCCCCACTGAGCTGAAAACTCTTTACGCAGGAATGAAATATCACCAGCTCTGTGTCCCAGCACTTGGCCCAGCATAAGAATGCGATCCTTATTGAATAAGAACTGAACACCCTCCAGTCTAGTGGGAAAGACTGTGCAGAAACACACACCCTAACAGTCATCTCCAAAAGGTTTTCCCCGAGAAGTCCGAAAGGGTCTAAAAGTCTGAAGTCTGATTAGATTTTGCTATTCCTGTGCCATAATGCTGACTTCCCAAGCCTAAATACTACTTTTTGCTGTGCACCCTTTACTGGAGTAATATGGTGCTCTGACAAAGACTGGGGAGGAAGGATTCACATACAGCCTTCTAATAAATGCTTCAAGGACACAGGAGTATCGGCTCTGTGCCTAGTATGCTGTGCTGGGCTCCATGAAGAAGGAAACAAAGAAAAGTGTTCTGCCAGCCTGAAGAACTCTGGAGGAAGAGAGAACTAACTTGAGCACCCGCAATCTGCCAGACACTTTACATAGGTTCTCTCATGATCATTTTATAGATGAAGAAACTACAGCTCACAGAGCTTATTATTACCAAAGGTAACATACCTTCTGACCCATTTAAGGAGCCAAATCCTGACAGGGAAAAAAGGAGACCAGAAGAGAGTATGATACAGAGTATGACCAATTGACCTTTAACTTACGTGAGTCTTTTTTCTCGTCCCCTTGTTCCTCTATGTTATCGTTGACCACATAAATACAGGGTAGGGAATTATGGTCCCCGATTTGCTCTGAATTGATGGTATGTATACTAAATGATGGGCAATGTGTCAAAAGTGGAGAAATTCCTTTCTCCATATGTGTCTCTGAGTGAGGGAGAGAGAGACATGAATTGTTCTGTGACATAGAACTTTGAAACCACTTTTTGGATTCTAGAGAAAAGATTGCGCGAAACTTCACACTGCTTCTGATAAACCATTACATAGCCGCTGACAAGCAGAAAAACTGCTCACCAACAAGTTTACAATTGACTTCTGAATTTTCGGAATTAAAAAATCATGTAAGCAATAATTGAAAGTCTGATTTATTTTAGAGTCATCAGAGACACTCTAAATTGATGTAATTTGCATCTTTATGCCTAAGCTACTGCTAGTTGCTGAGATGTCCCCTGGTGCCTGTTTCTGTTCAGCGTCCAACGCTACCTCGATGGGAGGCAGTGTGCGTCACCAATAGGTGGTCTTTCCTAATGACACACTTTTCTCTGAGAAAGGACCCATTCCCTGATAAAATCCATTTGTCACTGCTGTAATGAAGTCTTTTTTTGAATAGATTAGAGCAATAAATTACATTAAAAAATTGTGAAGAAACAAATCTATTCTGAGACAATAAAAGGAGTATAATGTTGAGATTTTTCACCCAATTGATTGGTGCTGGAGCTTTGCCTTTCAGCTGAGACTCCAGAAGGAGAGTTATGCTGGACCAGAGCAGGGAGCATGTGCTAATGTCTGCATGTCTCAGCTCTGCCTTGAGATATGCCTTTATTAAGAAAAAGGCAACCATTTTATCATGACAAGAAAAACACCACCACGAGTTTTATGAAATTATTTTTTCTCAGTATGACTTTGTAATTGTACATATTATATTCTTAAAAGACTCTCATATTGCAAATAATGACCTCAACAAATCAACAGGTCACAAGAAATCAATATTCAAAGACCCATATAAGAGAAATGAATGGTCCACAATAGAAACAGCTAACAATTATCATTAATTCATTCATCCAAATAACTCTGATTGTGCCCCTATTGCACATGGCACTGGTACACAGAGGTAAGGCCTGGTCCCTACCCCCTAGCAGCTGAGAGCAGGGAAGGGCAGGCAGACTACAGCCCATGGGCAAACCCAGCACCATGCCTGTGTCTGTAAACAAAGCGTGGCCAGGCACAACCACACTCATTCGTTTACATATTGTCTATGGCTGCTTTTCTGTTACCACAGCAGAGCTGAGTAGAATGGACGGCCCACAAAATATTTACTATTCGGCCTTTAACAGAAGTTTGCTGGCGTAGGCTTAGACTTTAGCATAAAGACAACGGCGATACACCTACAGATACACACCTGTTTGTTTCCTAGCTCTGTCTGGTGAAAGGGCCTAGAAGCAGTGACACACCAGAGCCCAGATCTCAGTTTCTAAACACCATTCTACACTAAAAAAAAACAGGGCACTTGTCTAAGAAATGGCTGATGCCAGGGTTAGGGCAAAGCAAGTACAAGACGAGCCTGGAATAAAATGCTGTTAGAAAGTAAAACAAATATTCAAAAAAGTATGGAATGATCCTGTCAACAGGACCCAGGAGCCAGGGTAAAAAGCTCCCGCTGACCCAATGTGGGACAATTTAACTGTCAACTTATACAGTGATAGTACAGGAGTATAACCAACTGAATTAAAGAAGAATCCATGAATTAATACAGATAGATGATGGAGGGAGGGAGGAAGTAGGAAGGAAGGAAAGAAGTAAAGATTTCTCTTTCAGTCGAATGTCAACCAATAAATGTAGATGGAATGACTGAGTTAGAAAATTACCATTTTACAACCATCATAGTAATAATTCAGGTATAAAACATTAATGGATGCTAAAGTTTGTGAGGGAGAGTTTAATGAGGAGCAGAATATTTACATAGTCTCAAAGTATCTCCCCACAAGGGTACTAATTAATTACAAAAGGAAAATAGTAACTTTACAGTGGAGATAACTGGCGCCACTTTCACACCAAGTGATCAAAGGTAACATCACCAATAACAGGGTCAAGTGACACTGACACTGTGTGCCCTCTGACATGATGTACCAAGGAGGACACACCGTCACCTCAGTGAATTCCTGCCAGGAGTGCATAACATGAATTTAATTTTAAGGAAACATTAGACAACTCAAATTGAGAGGCATTCTACAAAAAACTGGTCTCTGCATGCCATGCATGTCATGAAAGGCAAAAGAAGAGAGGAGCTCGTTTGAAGTAAGAGACTAAGGAGGTTTGACAACTAAATGCAATGTGCCATCCTGAACTGGATCCTATAAAGACAAAACTGGAACAACCGGCAAGATTAGCATACGGACTGTAGATTAGATAATAGTACCAAAACAGTGATTAACTTCCTAATTTTGATCACTGTTATCTATAATTGCATATAAGAGAAGGCCCCTATTCTTAGGAAATACACACCAAGGTATTTAAGTGTTTAGGGGTAAGGGGAGACAAGATATGCACCTCACTCTCAAATGAGTTATGAAAATACATATATACACAGAGAGAATGGCAAAGCAAATGTGGGTAAATGTTAACAATTGGTGAATTCAGACAAATGGATATACAGAGGTTCTAGCACTATTCTTTTAACTTTTCTATAAGTTTAAAATGGTTTCCAAATAAAAATTTTAATGCCAGGAAGAAGAAATAATGGTCTTAAAAATGAGAGAGAAGAAAGGAAAAGAGAGATAGATAACCACAATACACCATGCCAAGCAGGAACATGAAGATGTTATGGGAACATATGGGAGACTGGAATTAATAATCTGGGAGAATCATAAAAGTTATACATCCCTGCCCAGTCCTTCCCCCTGCCTGTAGTGATTTCTGCATCCGGCTAATTCCTCTTTAAACAAGACTCTTCAAGAAGGCCCATCCTGGTCCTGCGATAATCTAGGGGTCATTCTCTGAGCCCCTAAAACTTCCATGCAGTCTTCTACCATAGCGCTTAACAGACTCTTGAAATTGCTCCTCTACACATTTATCTCCCCACTGGATTATGAATTCCTTTATAAAAAATGAAGATGAAGATGATGACAAAGATCAAGATGAAGGCAGCAGCAACTATTTACTCTGTACTTTCTACATGCCCGGCATGACACTAAACACTCTTCACACACTTCTCATCTAAACCCCACAAAGACTCCAGAGGGGCTTTATTATTTTATCACCATTCTGTGGTCACGGAAACTGAGGCTGAGAGGGATTCATGTATCTGAGGTCACAACACAAAGAAGTGCCAGCCTGAGATATGAACTCAAGTTTGTCTGACTTAAAACTGTGTTCCTAACCACCCTTTTTCACCAAATAGTCTGAATCTTCTTTCAGTATCATTTTTAGTGAACTGTGGTGTGCACGTGGTAGGCAAACAAAAGATGGAGAGGGATTTCTCTAAGTCTTTTGCTTCTGTTTATATTTACTGAGCACACCCCAACTGAAAGCAAGAGACAGAGGAGGCACAGGCGGTAGGAGAAAACCAGCCCTAAAAAAAGACTGACAGATAATCCACTACACTGTACATAATCAAGAGCTGAAGTAGGAAATTCAGAGATAAGAGATGACATATGAGGAAGAGAAACATAAAATGTAACAATCTCACGTTAGATATAACAAATATATCCTATATATTAAAAATTTATAGTAAAATCATTGTCATTTCACCCTAATGACAACCTACGAGGCAGGCATTACTGCCATGTGCAGATAAGGGAACAGAGGCTCAGAGAAGTAAAGTAACTGGCCCAGAGCACACAGTTCAATTTCACAGTGCAGATACTAAACAAATATTAGCTGAATAAATGAATAAAAAGAAACCTCGGTATAAATTTCTGAGGCCCTATGGACTCTTGATCCAGTATTCAGCTCTGCTAAAAATTACTAAAAATTGAATCATTACTTTGTCCAAAATGTCTTCCAGGTTTGTACCTGGAACTGATCAAGCCCCTCAGCCCACTCAGGTCAATGGACAACTGATGGCAGGAGGAAGCAGGAATTTCCAGACCAGCGACAAAGCTTTTGTTCCTATTGTTTGCGTCCTTACACAAATCAAAGCATTTGACTTAAACATTCCAATGCAAATAACTGCCACGACTATGATTTTCTCCAACCAAATAAACAGATTACAACAGCCAGGAGCCATTAGTCAGACCACCCTAACACTTTCTTTTAAAAGTTTTCAATTCAAAGCTTTGGGAATATTTTTTCTTTAGGGCATAGTAGGCCCTACCATGTAAGTTGGCTGCATGACCTTGAACAAGCTATATATCCCTCTAACCTCCATTTCTTTATCTGTGGAACGAGAACAACAAAACAACTTCACAAGGTGGTCACAGGATGAAAGGGAGTAACGTGTGAAACCTAGCAACGGTGACACATTAGCCACTCAAGAAACGGTGGCTACAAAACAAAAACAAAGCATGATTTTCTGCAAATACTGGTTAGAAAGTACACCTCTTAAACTATCAGAAATATGAAAGATTAACATCAATATGTGAAAATAAAAAGCAACGCAAGCTTGTTGACTGATCCAGACTACGTGGGTTCAGTAGTTACCAGTGCAAACGGAAGAGAGCAACGGCGCTATGCGCAGCGCCATCTAGTGGAAGAAGAGCAGAGCGCAAATGGCGTAAATATTGAAGTAGACGAATAAGGAAAACTGAGAATGAAAACTGCCCGTGAGTCTCCTCTCCATTATAATTTCTCCACAGGAGCTTGAACCAACAGTGACCCCAAGTGTAAGGTTTATATCAAAAAGAGAGATCAAAAAGGTGCTCTTACATACTCATGCTCTTTATCATACCAAGGAAGAACATCAATATATGCCAGGAACACCTTTTAAAGTCCTTAAAATAGCAGCAGGGGCTGATTGGTGAAAAATTATGGAAATGTAAAAAATTATGGAAATTTACAATCATAAGATAGCTTGTGCTTGTGGAGAGAGGCTGCTGTGTCCAGACATGTTTTAAGATATACAGTCATAAAACTGTTTATAGAAGCTTCATTTGTTAATTTAAGGTTCAGGTGCTGCATCTTGAATAGCATAATAAAAACCAATCAGAGCTGCTGCTAATTTTGTACATGATATCAATAAAAGAAGCTTCCTAAAGAACGAATTTCTCCTTCAATATTTCCAGGACTGGAAAACTAAAATCATTTTAATAACATAAAATTACCTTAAGAAATGAAACTAGATGATTTATGTATTAAATTGTTATACACTTGATGCCTGGAAAGTGATGCCAATACACACACATCTGTCTCAGACCATTCTGTAAAAAGAGCAGGTAACGTTTACTAAGCACCTATTACATGTTAGACCTGTACTTATATCTCAAACAACAACCCTACAAAGGAGGTATAAGGTCCCCAACTTTACAGATGGGGAAACTGAGGCTCTGAGAAATTAAGTAACCTGTACAGGGTATAGACTAGAAAGCTGTTGCCTCCCGTCATCAGAGCTCTTTCTGTACAGCTCCTCCTTGTTAAGTAACACTGTTTCCCACGTAAAGGCCATCCACCAGACTTCCCACGCCACCACGGGTCACAGAGTTCCTACCCCATTTTGTTAGGCGACTGTCTGCCCAGCTCACAGATCACCCGTCCAATACCAGGCAATTAATTTTAAGAGCTGCATAATAATTTCCCACGGAAGTCAAACATGAAAATCCAGCCACAGAGAAAGCTTCCACACCTGGTGCTCCCAGCTAAACTGTGTGCTGTCCTGGTGGCGGGCAGATAAGGATTTGAATCCTGGTTTACCACTTACTAGCTGTCTGACCTTAGGCAAATTATTTGACCTTCCTGCCCTCAGTTTTCTCATACGTAAAATAAGGCAAAATGATTTACTCTTTTAAGACTGTTAGAAGAATTAAACAAAACAATGTATATAAAGCATCTAACCCAGAAAAGCTCTTGATAAGCAGTAACTACTATTATTAGCAAGGCAAGTATATTCAAACATACCCCCCTCCCCTTAGAGAGCCAACAGTGCTGTCTACGGGAATATGTTCTTGTGTGTTCGTGGCACTCTTTTTTTTTTCTTTTCTAAGCCTATTTTCAGAAGATGGAGAATTTCTAAACATATCATAAACTGACTATAAATTCCTGATATCCTACTCAAACGCTTCTGTGATAAATAGAGTATTAAAATACCAAGAGCTCTGTGCCTCTATGAACTTCCTTCAAGAGAGAGAGACCTTTATCAAGAATTTGACTTATGAACTTTCTATACAGAAAGTCTTCCTATTTTCTCCTTGACCACTGAAATACACATAATTAAAAATCCTTACCCTTCAACGTCTACTGAAGACTGAAAAGTCTTGCTGGAGAGGAGAGGAAAAAAGTGAGCTCGCCTTTTGGTAAAACACATTGTCAGGAACCTCTTTTAAAAATCTATCATCACCAATGGAAATTCCTAACTGGCTTCCACCATAACGAAACTTTTATTTAAAAACAGACAACACTGTCAAGTTCTGTCCTTGTATCTCTTTTCTGATAGTATCCTATCATAACGCTGCAGACTTGATTTAACGTCTCAGCCTGACTACTTACACGCCGTGCACCTTGACCGGGCAGCGTACTTGGTTTGTGAGCCCAAGACGGCTCACTTGAGAAAACAAAGGAGGCAGGCAGGGGACAAAACCACCGACCTTGCAAGATCCTGTGGAGATTAGAAATAATGCACAGGACGCACCTGGCACAGAAGCAGCCCTCAATTTGGCAGCTTTTATTATAATCATTATCCCCAATGCTAAGGAACACTCGACTTCTATTTTTTTGGTAAAACAATATAAACCATTCTATCTTCACTCAGTGGGAATGATGACAAGCCAAAGGGTCTTGTGATATCAAAGTTGCTGTTGGCGTTCGATCTGCAATCTCAGTCGCCACTCTGGCCGTGGGTGTCAGTCTGGCATCTGAGATCGAAGATTAACTCCTCCAGGTAGGAAGGCTTATTTGGCATGTGACAAGGGCCTCCAATTTCTGGTTTTAATCGGTCCTAAGAAATCTCACTAGAAGTTTAGGGAAGGAGAGCTAATTGTATTACAGTGCCCTGGCTTAATAATTTCCTCAAGAAAGAATAAAAGTAAGTAAACATCTGATTCAAGGCAGATCTGATAACATCTTCTCATTACCTCCCAGAGGAGGACCCCAACTGCTCTACCACATTTAAGGAACATGGAGTGTGCTTCTGCATGTTGAACACTGCATTTCACTAGAACCTTCTTTCACTTAGTTTGCAGAGCTGTTAGAGATTCCATCCCCACCCCCAATTCAGGGGCTCCGAAGCGGTAAAGATCAAAGCTCTTTATTGACTGCTGAACTCCTACTATAATTTCTAATTCCTCTACCTTGATGGTAATTAAAACACAACACTGAAAGGAAGACTGGAGTTTGCAAGGGTTATGTACCAAGAATCACGTGAGGTGCTGAAGCTCACACTCTCCCTGGGAAGACAAGATCCAAATAATACAGTGAGGTGAGGAGCACATCCAGAGTGAAGAACCAGCTGCTCCAGGAGACTAGACAATGGGCGGTCCACCCCATCTGGGGGAGGGAAGTGGTCAGAGGAGATACCTTAGAGAGAAACGTGAAGGATGAAGTATAAAGATGGATGGTGTATAACTCATCTTTCAATCCCAGCACAGGCTAGCGAGAAAAGGACAAACCACACAGAAGAGACCAGGTCCCACCCTCCTCCTGTCATTAACTAAGGGACCATCACCGTGTGACCAGTAACAGAAGCCGCTGTACCTCTGACAGTGAGGGCCGGAGGGGAAAGAACAACGGACCTGGAGAAGAACAAAGCTCCAACCTTCACTCGGACATTTTACAAGTACGTTGTCACCTTGGGTAAGTCATTTCAGTTGCTGGAGTCTCCGTTTCCACAACTGACCAGTTGGGCTAATAACCTTTACATTCCTGGCTGATCCCAGCATTGAGATTATAGACGTGACCAGGTACGGAGCAGTGCCTCGGAAATGTTTGCAGGCTGCCTTAGTTAAATCTAAACCACCTAGTCACCAAATATTTCGAAAGGATAGTGGAAGGACTAATAAGACATTCCTTAGGAAAGAAGAGGGCATCTCTAAACTTACAACTCACTCTCAAACTAACGCAAATGAGCGCAGGAGTTTCTCAAAGCACAGACCGTGTTCTCCCCTCCCCCTCCAGGACCAGCACAACACCTGGCACAGGAGGGTCCGGTAACCACGCTACTCACGTCCAGATGCCCACACTCAAATCACTGGACCATTGTGGACCATACACACCACAGGACATTCAGAAATGGCTTATCTCAAAATGTGAGGCATGGCATCCACTTTCTCACAAAAAACAAAAACTGATAACCCTAGGAAAAACAATTAAAAACTAAATAACCACATCTTCCTCTGGACGAAGCAGAGAATTGCACACTATCGCAGGAAGGCACCACACCTCAATATGATTCTGCAATTCTTATTCTCTTTCTTCTCTCTTACTTTACACGCCTGACAACATTCAAGCAAATCAAAAATATTTTCCAAAAGGGGTCCCCAAAAATGAAACTTGAAGCCTTCTGGTTTTGTGGAACAAAGAGATGCACATGGGGCAAAGTAATAATCCTCCCTTAATACATGTGTACCTCTCACATAGACCCTGAGTAATGCTAAGAGCCGTAATAGTAGAAAAATTGATGTGATATGAAAAATAATTATTTTGAAAAGCCACCAAAAAACTTTATCAATCTGGACACAAATAGACCACCTTAATCTTGAGTCCTCTGCTCCACTTCCCTTGTAACCAACTACTAAATAGAACTTGGCAGTGAACCAGCCACCAATCCATATATTATATCAGATAATTAAAAATACAGGGTTATGTAATCTTATTTAATGGTTACTTGGCTTGGATTGAAAACCATCCAAAGCAATACCAGAGAGCTGGATTAAATTATAACGCGTAAGACATTTCTGAAGATATTTTTTAGTAAGAGTCAGCACATCCCCTACTAGCAAATATAATATAAAACATGAAATACTACTTTCATCTCCAATTAACCTCCTTGGCAAGAAATTGCAATGTCAATTCACTCTACAGACACTTGCGTGTATGGGGGGTGGGGGAGAGAGAATACCAAAGGCTAGATTCTTTCATTCCGCTTTAACAGCAAGTAAACATTACCTATTACTTTTGGTAAAAAAACAAAAGTATTCAATATTGGGGGGGTGGGAGGAAGGAGAACCAGTTATCATGAGAAAATAAAAATAAAAGTCAGCGACTGATGCCCATCACAAAACACAAGCCTGGAAATGTATAAAAACCGACCTACATTAGCATAGAAGCATATATTTTGATGTCATCCCAGCTCAAGTTCTTACTTAAAGATTATTAGGAAAAAAAAGTAATTCAGCTAGGAAGTTGATCAATGCTGACAAATACTGATTTTTTTAAAAAAATGACAACATCTCATTTATAAACTATTTCATTATCATGTGTTGATTACTAAAGTAATATATTAGTCACAGGAGGGCTTTAATTCAAAAGTGCCTCTTGGCCTGAGCATTAAAATCCTGTACGATAAACCCACCACGAAGTTGTGTCTTCAAAGAAGACCACCAGACAAGGATAGAAAGAAACTTTTTTAGAAAATCAAGATAAGTCAACGAAAAACAAGCATATTAATTATATTGATTTCTGCAGGGTTTTAAATTACCATGTGCAAAGTGTTTTGTTCCATCTTTTCCGGGACGCATAAGTAGCAAGAACAACAGCCTTAAGAGACAGAAGACCTGAGTTCATATTAAATCTATCTCAGTTGCCTACAAGCTTACATAGCTGGGGTCCTCAGCTCTCGCCCCTGAAAAATGAAGACATCAATGTCTGCCTCACACGGCTGAGAATGGAACTAGACGGCGTGTGCCTTAAAAAGCCTTGGAAACTTTAAAACACTATGCAAACATGAGGTATTGTTAGCACTGGGAGACGGTAACCATAAAACATACCTATTACATGCCACTCCACAATAAAATAAAGATTTGCATTGCTGACCCCTCATCACCGTACAAGTTAGAGCCGTAATACCAATTCCAGTACGGAGATTCAGAATAACCTCCGAAAAAAAATAGTTCCCTTTAGAGGCAAACAGTCAAAAATATGGCTAAATAAGAATAAAAATGCTTTCCTATAGCCAATAACAAGATAGATTTAAAATCAAAGCTTCCTAATAACCATTCAAATTCAGATTTAAGACACTGTTTTAGAAATGCACTTATAATTTTGGAGTTACATAACAGAGCATAATTAATATTTTAAATGATAGGGCTTTGCATTCTGGATATCAGCCTATGATTTAAGGGAAAAACATTTTAGTCTGAAGTAATCTATATTAACAGTAACAAGAGCATCTGAGGGGCACCTCTTTCTTGCTTCACATAACGGTTCAATGTGAGAAATGTACTTCTTACAAGAATTACATTTGTGATGGAAAAGTAAGGTAATCAAGTTTAACATCTAAAAAAACACTAAATGGCAACATTGTCCAACATCTGTTTCAACTGGAAGCCATTAACACTAGTAAAAACACCGAAACCAAAAGAATTTTCAATGTATTAGCAACACAATACTATGGTAACATGGCACAGAAAAATAATTGACTTTTAAAATAACTCATTACACTTTTAGTTAAACTGTTTCCTTAATTGAGTACAACATAACTTTGATTCAGCTTCTTCATTAAGAAAAACGCACTTGATTCCACAATCCAGAGTATTTCTAATGCCACTGATCTCACACAACGTACAAAGAAATTTCTTACAGAGATGACAGCCCAGCAGGCAACAAAAGATATATGTAAATCATAGAAAGCAAGGAGTACCAACCTAACTGTAGAACCGTTCAGAAGAGCATAGGAATAAAACTTACAATTCTTTTTCTCTTATTTAAGAATGCATGCCCATTACTTTTTCACAAGCCCATTTTATTAAAGAAATAAAAATAAGACTGCAATTAAAATAAAATGGGAAAGCTCTGTAAACTGATTTCTGCTCAACAATTCAAATATCATGCTTAAATTCTTGGAGAAAGTGAGGCTCTCTACCACCACCATCAACCGACAACACACACACCCTACTCTGAAGAACTGGTTGCAACAGGCAAATAGCAGAAGCCATTGTTTTAAAATATAGATATCTATATACAAATAGAATATGTCTGCCTCATCTTTCACTTCCAACAATAAAAGAGCCAAGGCCAGCATTCAGATCAGCAGACCCGATTTAACTCGGGAACCACAGACTGCCACTGCACAGAGTGATTCACCCACAAGATAACAGATCCAACCAGATAATATTTCTGCCATCGCCCAGAGAAAAAGCAGACTGGTGGCCCCCAAACCCATCTTTATCTGAAACATGTATTCCAGATACAGGAGGAATAGAGGGCTGCTCCCAGCAAGGAAGGCTTAATTTACCTTCCATCCCAGAAGATTACTCAGGAAGCCCGAGGAGGAACAAGCCAGGGAATACTGTCCTGGGTAGGCACGCCTCCATACGCCCCTGTATCCCTTCGTCCTTTACTTCCCAAGACTGTTCACACCCTGAGCTGGCTGGAGTAATGCTAAAATGGCACAAGCAGCAAAGACTCCTTGGCCAGTGTTCTGAACCCGGAGCCAGCCCCCAATGATGGTGACCCGCCCAGAGCTTCCCAGAGAGAGGACAGGCAAGCCAAGAAGGGGGCTCTTGTGTGGGCTTCTTCTCCCCTACTGACCCCTCCCAGGGCCAGCCTGCATGGCTTGGCACGAGCTGCCCACCCCCAGGGAGGGCAGACTGCCCCTTCAGGGTGCCTGGAGCCTGGACATGGCAAAAAAAGAGGGATAGGAGAGGGAACTGGGCTCGGCCATTAGGACCGCTAGGTCCTTCTCTATGATGCTTGGGGTCTGACCCCAAACCTCCTCCAAGGTCCTCAAACTTCACTAACTATGCAAGCACCTGTTCCCTTCACCTCTTCTGCATGTGATCCTCTCAAATCCTTCCATTTTCCTCCAGTTCCTTAGACAAACCAAACACAGTAGTTCCGAGTCCCTCCACTCTCCCCTCCAATAAGGTAATTCGATCCCCGCCCCAAGAAAGCCCCCAGATGTTCGCTGTCCCCCACCCAGAAGTTTCCCCCGGGTATCCTCGTGTCCCCAAAGATTTCCTCCAAGTCTCATCGAAACGCCCCAGGCTTCTCCTTCCTTCCCAAGTCTCCCAAAGGCACATCTCGGGCTCTGCCCAGGCGTCCCCTATTTCCCCAGGTCCGCACCCACACGCCCCCAGATTGCCACCTGGGTCCCCTCCAGTGTCCCCGAGGTCTCCTTCCAGCCCCCCCGCAGTCCCGCCTGCCGGCGCCCGGCGCTGCTCCCGGGCCCGGCCCCCACGGCCGCGGCGACAGCGAGCGGCCGGCGCGCGCTCACCTTGGCTCACCAGCCGCAGGGCGTGCGTGAAGGAGGGGTCCAGGGAGTCCTTCTCCGCCATCAGCTCCGGCAGGTACTTCTCCTCCATGCTCGCCGGCCGCCCGAGCCCGGCACGCGCACCCGAGGCGGGCGGGCGGCGGCGGCCGCGCGACCCCCGACCTCGCCCGCGCCCCAGCGGCGCGGCAGCCGGGCCACACGCCGCGGCGGAGCCAAGCCGGGCGGGCGGCCGGGCGGCGGCGGCACGGGCGGCGCAGCCCGGTCCCCAGGGTGGCCGCTGCCTCCGGGACGCGGCGCCCGCGCTCCCGCCGCGGGCCGAGGGCAGCGGGCGCGGGCGGACGGGCGCTCGGCGAGCCTGAGGCGGTCCCGGGCGAGCCCAGCCGGCGCCGGCGCCCCTCAGCGCCACCCGCACGCCGCGCGCCGCCCCGCGCTCTGAGCCGCGCGCCCGCCCCGCCCCGCCCCTCCCCTCCCGCCCCTCCTCCCCGCCCGGCCCCCGCCGCGCCTGCGCGCTGCGCCCCGCGCCCCGCCGCCGCCTCCAGGGGCCGCTCCGGGCACCGCGGCGGGCGGCGGGCGGCGGGCGGCGGGCGGCGGGCGGCGGGCGGCGGGGGGCGGCGTCCCGGGTCCCTCCTGCAGGCCCCGCGCTCTCCTCCAGCCCCGGAGCGCGGGGGCAGCCCCGCTGCGCGGTTACGGCATTGCCAAGCGCGGAGACTGGGACGCTGGAGCCCAGAGAGGTCAAGCGGCTCGCCCAAGGTCACCCAGCGAGCGTTCCCAGGAGGAGGGCTGGGCACTCGGACCCCGGCTCAGCGGCCGGGCCCGGAGAGAGGACGGGGAGGGGAGCCCCGGCTCGCCCCTGCGGGCTCTGGGGAAAGGCACCGGGGCGAGCCGCCCTGCTTTGTAAGGCTCCCACGACTTCCCTAACTTATTTCGCTTTGTTGTCCCCTCCTGTTTGCAAGGGGGTGACGTGGGCGCGCCGTCCTTCCTCGGCGCCCGCGGGGCTCTGAGCGCCAACCTCGGGACCCTCCGTGCCGAGGTCGGTTACATAAAAGCGCGTGCCCTTCAGGGCGTCTTTGTCATCCCGCCTTGTTGCCCTGCCGGGTTGTCATTCTCTTCGCCCGTAAACCGGCTGTGCCTGGATGTGGATGAGGGAGCCGCGCCCAGCCTGTCCCCTCGCTGGGAGAGGCCCCTGGACGCACGTGGGTGCTGATGTCCTCTGTCCCTCTCTGCCCCCCCACCCAGTAAACTCTCCCCCAGGCTGTTTTCAGATTTCCCGAGCATGTGAAGTAAATGTCCCCCAGCAGGCCAAAGAATCCCGTCTGAGTCTGTCCTGCCTTCCCCCCAAATCCCCACCACGAGTCCTGGCCTCAATGTCACCTTCCCTGGATAGCCTTCCAGGACTTCCCCAGCAAGGGCAGTCACTGCTCTGTGTCCCCCCAGCGCTGGTCAGCCCTCAGTCACAGCTGTAATTCTGTTCTCTTCAGACCGTGAGCATCCCACAGGCAGGGCTAGAGTTTTGTTTTGATGGGGAGGGTCCTCAGCAGGGGCAGGTGTGGGGGCACCAGAAATGTTTGTTGAAGGAATAAGCCAGTGGCATGCCACTCCTCTGGCCAGCGGCCTGGAGCTGAATCTTACTCACAGCCCCCCAGGAAACCCCCTCTGCTCATGATGCAAATAGAGGCAGCTTGACAACCAGAGATGCTAGGAGTGGAAGTCAAGGAGCTCCAGGCTGCTCCAGGCCCAGCCCCTAGTACCCATCTGCCCTCATTCTCAAGCACACCATCCCCTGTTCCACCCCTAGACTGACCTGCCTCCCAGCTAAGGTGCCATTTCAGAGTCCCCAGTAAGAATCTTCTTCATGTCCCTCCTTGGTCTAAACTTGCAAGAGGCAGGCAAATGAGACAGTTAAATATGTAGCCTCTGGGACCAGACAGCCTGGATTCGGAATCTTGGCTCTGCTGCTTACTAGCTGTGTGTCTTGGGCAAGTTACTTCACCTCTCTGTGCTTCAGTTTCCTCAGTTGTAAAGTGGACATGATAATAGAACCTATTTCGTACGAGAGTGCTGAAGATTAAACATGTCAACTCATAATGAAATCCCCCCAACAGTCTCAGCACATCATAAATGCTTAGCTGTTCTTTGTTGGGGTTTTTCCCCCTGCATGGCTGCTCTCAGGTCCTCTGAACCTCTCCTTCCCCTCAGCTGTACCTCCCGTGGGATCCGCACTGCAGGACACAGGGCATTGCCCCAGCAGACAGTGAAGGACCTGGGACAACACAGCTCTGTTTCGGACCCAGGGCCCAGAGTGGGGCTGCTAGCACAGCAACGTGGGTGTCTGCAGTCCAGCCCTCCCTGTCTCGCTGTGCTACCTCCCCTCATTAACCTGTCTGAGCTTCGGCGTCCACATCTCCAAAACCCGGGTTATGCCGGCCATCCTGGAGGGAAGTCAGAAGGATTTGGGGGAAATGTTTTCTCCTTTAACATTAAAATGGAATGCACATCCCTCTGGCTTATATTCCCTCATCACAGGTGTGAGTCCCTGACAGCCACTTTTAAAGGGAGAAAGGGGGAAGGAAAGTGTCTGGGACATGTAAGGGGGATGAGCCCCAGGAGAGAGGACTGGTGACCAGATGCTCTGCTGCTCCCTCCCCACTTGGTCCAAGACTCTCCTTTGCATTTGGACCTTCTGCTCCAATGTCAGTCTAAACCCGATTCATCACTTTTTTATTCAGCATTTACTAAGTGCCAGGCACCATGCCAGGGGGTCTGCATTCACTATTTTCAGTTCTCTCAACACCCTGAAGGGAAGATACATTTACCACCACTTACAAATGAGGAGACCCAGGCTTCAAGCAGTTTGATACTTTGCTTAAGTCCCACAGCTGTCAGTAAGAGCGCCCAGGCCCAGGGGACTCTAAACTTCCCCTCCCTCCCTTCCATGTCCCGCCCTCCTAGGTAGCATTCTGTGACACTCGTGACTGACTCCATCCCTTCCTGCATCCGCGTAGTTGGCAGAGACACCTCGCCAGCAGCTGGGGAGGAGGGCTGTACACCAGGAAGCCAACAGCAGAAGCACTGAATCTTCTGCTCCAGACCCTCCTTCTCACAGAACCTTCCAAGAGGGCAGGTGCCCAGCATCCTGAGTGCCCATGCAAGGTCCTCCATGGAGGAAGGAGACGAATGTCTCTGTGAGATGCTCAGGAAATTGTCCCCACCCACCAACCTGGCTGAGCCGCTGGCTGTGGGGCACCTCCACGCCTTGCTGCAGACTCTACTGGTCTTCATGAGATGGCCATCCTGTGGGCACAAACCCTCTGATCCCTGTGAAGATGAGAAAATCAGATTTGCGAAAGGTTATGATTTTCCTGCAAGCAACTACAGATAGTACTCAAACTCAGGTCTTCTGACTTCTAGGCACACACCAGTGCTCACTGAGCACATACCATGTGCAGGGACTGCTCTGGGTACAAGAGACTAGCTGTGGACAAAGCCGACTTCTCCAAAGCCACTTCCAGCCAGGGGCACCAGGGCCACTTACTCCATCTGCATGGCGTGCATCTGCCCTGGACTGGAGGCCCTCAGCTGCAATAAGAAGCTCTGGCTGCCCTTGTCCTCACATCCACAGGGCAGGGATTCGCTCTCAGTCCCAGAGATACAGGGCACTTCCCAAACCAGCCTCCCCCAGTGTCACCGGGCCACCTCGGGAACCCCTCTGCCCCCCAGCAAGTCCCTCCAGCCAACCAACCGCCACCATGGCACTGGCTGTCAGAATCCCCACCGGAGAGAGAGAAGGACAAACTCTTCCCCAGCCTTTATGACACTGCCTGCAGTAGGTCAGACACTACCCACTGCCGCAGCAACAAGACGTGTAAGAGGGCACACAAGTGTGGAAAGTGTGTCTGTGAGGCAGCTGTCATGTTTGTGCCAGATTGCTGCTCACACTAGAAGGTTCCTATTCCTTTTGTTGAAGAAGGGTGAGTCCCATCCCAGTTTCCCCAAGACCCTGCGGTGCTGTGGGTGGTGCAGTCCAAATCTGACTGGTCCGAGGGCCAGAGAGAGCTTGGTTTGCCCCCAGCAATCCTGCTTCCTTGCTGGGTGATCTTGAGTCAGCTACTCGATGTCTCTGAGCACAGGGAGAGGACATACCTACCTCCCAGGATTGTTGCAAGGTTTAAACTGAAGCATTAAGCTTGTCGTAAGTACTGACTGCATTTAAACCTTTTTGACTCTCTCTCCTCTCTGCTCTGCTCCACGAGCATTGCTTGTGCTCCTGTGCGTACTTAACACATCGGGTTCCAGGCGTCCGTGGACCTTTCTGCCTCCACACTGTCCTCGGAGCCTGCTCACCTCAAGACCCCAGTGACCAGTCAGGCAGTCCATTCACAGCAAGCACTGGAGGCTCGTTCAAGTCCACTTCTCTCGAAAAGCAGCCCCTAACAGCACCGCTCCCCAGCTACCTGAGACAAATGAGTTTGTCATGTAAGACAAGCACCAAAAGATGGCACAGCCTTACCTAGAAATCAGTCATTTATGTGTCAGGGAGAAAGACACCAAGAATGTTCGCTCTGATCCCTGGCTTTAGTCAGTTACAGCAGGAAATGCATTTTCAAACCTGGAGTGTGACTGAAAGGGTCTGACACACGTGGAGGAGGACGCAGAGAAACTCTTCAAATCTGGGAGCCTTCACAAAGTTCAGAGCTCATCCCTACACCAGGAATGCCTTCACTGAGGACTAGGTGGTCTGTTAGTGGTTCTCTTCTGTTTTACTCAACCAACCTCCCCAAACTTCCTGCATTCAAGGTATAGAAATGCAGCTGGAAGGAACCGCAGAGATCAGCTAGCTCAAAAGTCACTAGTTTTTAGAGATGGAGAAACTGTTGCTCAGAACATTTAAGTGACCCAAAGGTAGTAAGTGGGGAATTGGACACACACACACACACGCACACTCTCCACCCATGTCTAAGGATGGATGGAACCAGACCTTTCAGTCCAGTCACTCACATACCTGAAGACCCCTATCCTGTCTCTGTATCCACGTTCCTTACAAGTCTATTCCCTCCTCTCGCTATTTGGTGGATGGAAACTCCAGGCCCTCTAGCTGAAGGTCTTCTCTCACCAAGCAGGGAGCTGTCCTGGTACCCTATGTCAGCAGCTAATAAAACCACAGCTATTGCGCACGCACCCCCTAGTGGCCAAGTTTAGAAGGGCATGCCCCAAAAAGTTTTGTGATAACCGAATTGACAACCACTTGGGTTTGAACAGGTCCCCACCAAAAGGGAAGCTCAAATAGGATTTTAACTCCTTCCCAGGAAAGGGAATAGTGAAGTATGATCTTAGGTGGAAGAGAGCAAAAAAGGTAGAAGTTAAAGAAAAAAGGGAAATGGAAGGAAAAACATGTGAGGGAAGGAGAAAAAGACAAAGGAAGAGAAGAAAGGAAAAGAGAAAGAAAAAGACAGATAGAACAGGAGAGAGCCAGAGAATAAGGAAAGCTTCAAGGAGAGACGTTTCTCGATCCTAAGCCTTTCTCTATTTCAAAGATAAACACTCAAGAAAATAGTAATGGAAAATAACAAGAATTGACATGCCCGGGGTCGGCTGGCTGCCCTGCAGCACAGTCAGGTGGGTACAGAGGAGCCAGGGAGGAGAGGGGACAGGGACCCATAGTTGACCCCGTCACTGCCTGACTTGGTGATCTTTTCAAAATCCAAATCCTTCTCCATTTCTATTTCTGAGCTTGAAAAAGTGTAGCTAATAGCAGTCGTTCTCTTCCTGTTTTATTGAGATCTGATGAGAACAATAAAGGTTTGCAGAGAAAACTCTGAAAAGTGCTCTGAATTCCCAGCTATACCCATCATAGAAATGTGTTTTATTTTCCTCTCTGCGGCAGCAGCCCTCCATCCTCTGTTTCCTGGACTAAAAGGTGATATGTGATGCTGGGCTGCCAAAGCACTTGCTATATTTCAACAATGCATCAAGTTATCACGACCACTGGTGCTTTGTAAGATGCTGTGATTTGAAAGGCACTGTTGAGATGTAAAACATTATCACCACGGTAGTAAAAAGATCCATGTCCATCTCCTAACCCACTCTTCCTTGTCAGTATCCATAGAGATACACACAAAACAATTTCGTCCACATTAGCAGAATACAGTAAAACTACACATGTCTGAATTCAGCAAAATGATCACAAACAAAATATTTTTGGAAGCGTCAAGTTACTCTTAGTGTCCAAACAGCTACGCAGGGGGTGATGACATTTTTAGAGTCCACTGCAAAAGGAAACACATTCAGGTTTCATATAAAAATGCCAGCTTGTGCTTGTTTTTTCCTTCTCCGTAGTTAAAAAATGAAGAGATGATAATCTTCATGAAAATGGCTACGGAAGAAGAATGGACATAGAGTTGAAGTTATGGACTCAGGTACATTGAATGACACTAGAAAACATTTCTTCTTAAAACAAAAGTGGACTTTTGTCAGTAACCCATCTTGCAGACTTCCAAGTGTCTCTGTGGCCTTTAGTCTTTAGGTTCTGTATAACACGGCACTAGCCTTCCCACAAACCTCAGCCCTCATTACTATGCTGTCTGGATTTATACTGAGTGATACAGAACACCTCGAAATCCCTTCCTTGCTGTTAATGGGGAGGGATTGGAGTACCAGGTATTAGGCAATCCCGACCGACCTGCTCCAGCCTTAGGTGGCAGCTGGTACATGGGGAAGTTTCAGCTTCCTCTGGCAAATCTTACCCTGCGAATCAATTTTCCCCCGGTCTTCCTAGACGCTCACTGTTAACAGGCCTGCAAAGCTGCAGCAACTTAGATCCGTGCACAGTTCTACATGGCAAGTTACCCTTGAGCATGTAACGGTTGAGGCCCTCCTCTGAGGAGCCAAACAGCCATGGGCCTACTCCTAATCCACTGCATGCTTTGGCAAAGCAGTCTCTTCTGGCTTCTCTCCCCGCACTTGTAAAATGAAGGCATTATCACTCGCCACTAGCAGTTCCTTTAAGATCTCCACGAGATAAATGCATGTCAAATGCTCAGCACAGAGCCTGGCACTCACTGGGCACAGAATGGGTGGCGGATCCACAGAGCACACAGAAATATGATGCGAGCCACATGCGAAATTTTAAATTTTCTAGTAGCAAGATTAACAAGGTGAAAAGAGACAGGTGAAGTTCATTATAAGATAGTTTATTTAATCCTATATATTCTATATATTCTAGAATAGTATTTCGGCGTGTAATCAATAATTTTGAAATATTAATGGGATATTTTACATTCTTTTTATTTATACTAAGTCTCTGAAACCCGGTGTGCGCTTTGCACCCACAGCACATCTGATGCAAAATTTTCAATGGTTAAAGTAAAATGTGGTCCTACGAAAACTATAAAGTTGTGTTTGGTAGAAAAATATCTTACACTGCTTCCATTTTAAAATTTAAATTTAATTAATTAAAATTAAATAACATTAACACTGGTTCTTTATAATTCTAGCCCAAATTCAAGTGCTCATTAACCACATGTGGCTAGTGGCTATGGTATTGGGCAGTAGAGAGTCAGAAGAGATTCAAGGATATGGAATAGAAGACCCAGCTGTCAGTGCTTAACCAAATAGACGTGTCGTGGTCTCACCCCACATGAAGTCCAAAATAGGCTACTCAAGGCTAGTGCTGTGGCTACAAGATGTCATCAGTGTGCCAAGCTCCTTCAGTCTTTCTGCTTCACCCACCTTAGGGTGCAGGATGGGTTGTCCCCATTCCACCCAGGGCATCTTACCTCATTCCATGTAGGAAACAGCGGGGAGGGGAAGGGCTGAAGGGAAAATGATTATCACCAGTGAAGTCTGCTCAGCTGTTAAGGAGCTTTCTTGGAAGCCTAAGTATCATTAACCAGAACTGTATCACACACAGCCGTGCTTATTTGCCCCGGGCAGAGCTGGTAAATATAGTGTTTTGCCTGGGCACATTGGCATCTCCAACAAAAGTGGAATAAAGTGGAAAAATTATTTCCTCAGTAAAGGATAGGGGTCAATGGATATTTGATTGGCAACTGACAGCCTCTATCAGAGGTGGCATCTGCAATTATCATTACTAATACTACTAGACTCAAAGGGGCACCCACAAAGAATCCTTGAAGAAATAAAATAATAGAGTTGTGTATTTTATTTTATTTTTTGGCTGGATAAAGAAAACAAAAAACCCCTTACCGCATCACATCTTAGAATTCAGCTGGGTAAGGCTCAGGGAATCAGGACAGACATGGGGAAGGGAAAGCAGGACTGGCTGCCTCTCTGGGTAGACAGAACACAGCATGGCTTGGACAAAAAACAACTTCTTTGTGGAGGCGAGGTAGAAGCTACAGCTCAAGGTAGTGTTGGATGGGAATTTGCCTTAAGTGACCAGGAGGGTGACTATATGGAAGGCAAGTGTGTGCTCCCTACTGAAGGCCCTTCTTACAGGCACTGAAGATGTTTCTATGGATTCAGCCACAACTTGGAGATCTTTCTTCGGATGCTGACTTCCTAACCCCTGGTCTCTTTACTGTGTCCCTGCTCATGGCGGGAACAGATGTGTACTGGCAACCCCAATATCACCATGTTTGTTGATGACCCTGTTTGTTCTTGGAGAGTTACTTAAAACCTAAGCCTCCCCTTCATCATAAAATGGGGGCAATTGTGGGACCACTTGATAGGCCAACTGTGAGGATGAAATGAGCTAATGTGCACAAAATGCTTAGCTCAGCCCCTAACACACAGAAAGCGCTCAATAAATTATTATCCTGAGTTTTCTCTTATCATGCTAGCGTGAGTCTTGTGTTTTGTTTTGTCTACCCTATCATTTAATATATTGGTCAGAATCCTGGCATGAAACTAATGGTGCACTCAAAAGGAGTCATTAAAGAGTTTCATAAAGAGGCTATTGACAAGGTATGTGTGTGGCAAAGGGAAACTGAGAAGGAAGAGTAAAGGAGTCCAGGGCAGCAGCGGGGAACCTTGCCAGTCTACACTTGAAGAGGCAAGGGAGAGGGCAAGTCCCAGAACCCATGACAGCTACAGAGGGAGGAGGAGACTTGCAATGGGAGCTGTGGCTGCAGATAGAGAACACAGCCCCTGCCTAACAGTGGTGTGACCTGGAAGGAGCAGGGGGACTAAGCACATTGACCTCACTCTCCCACCCTCTCGTTTCCTGCAGGTGCCACCCATTGACTGAGTCCAAAATGAAGCCAGAGATTGGGGGAGCCCAACTGATGCATTCCCTAGATGTCAACCTCCCAGGGCAGAGAGCAGTGTTGAAAAGGGTGGGAAGTGGACCCAGTGGGGCAAAAGGAGAATGACCAGGCCACTTGGCAATGTGCTATAGTAAAAGATTTCACCTTGAATATCTGGAGCTGACTTACTGGATTTCCACTGGTTAATTCTCTTTTCTGCCGGGGTGTTTGGTGTCCTTGTTCAGGTTATGTGTACACATGGCTTCTGGTCAAGAGTCCAGAGGCAGAGAGGCATCATGGTGTGGGACAGGGAGCACAAGTTCTGGAGTTGCTTGCCCAGAATTTCACACCATGACTCTCCCACTCACTGGCCAGTGACCCAGTGCAAGCTAACAGTCCACTCTGAACCAAGCTTTCTATTCCGTATCATGGGAGGAAAAGTGGTTGCCTTGCTGGCTCGTCGTGAACACTAGATGAATTGAGACGAGTTAACCATGCCTTTGCTGCTCTGTGGAAGCTGAAGGCACAGTGGCTGAGAGCGCAGGTTCCGGGGATGGAATGCGTGGATTCACATCCCAGCTCTGCTGTTTTAAACTCTGTATCCTTGCACTAATTACTTAACCTTCCAGTGTCTCAGATTTCTCATCCACAAAATGGAGGAAAATTGTCCTCATCATATAAGGTTGTTGTGAGAGTTAAATGAGCTATTACATGAAAAGTGATTAAAACAATGTGTGGCACTTGTCAACATCCTGTTATACATAAAACACCGAGATGCAGATTGTGTGCTCAGTAAATAATGAACTCTCTTCTTCCTCCTTCCTGCAGGGGGAGTGTAGGAGGTGATCAGTACCAAGAGCACGGACAGCGCCCTCCCTGGCCTGGCCCAGAGGGAGCGTGTGAATTCCTTCCTTTACCCTGTTAGGGTAGATATAACAGAGGCAAGTGTTTTGAGCATCTGAGCAGGAACGAAGTACATGACAGGCCTCACAAGTGGTGGCTTCCTGTCCTCAGGAAAATGAAAGTCAACACAGAAGCCACCGCCCCATGTTTCTGCCCAAGAAATATCTGGGCTTAGTTCAAGTACAGGGCTGCTTAGTATAGTGGTTAAGATCAGAATCTAAAGAGCCAGCTTCTCTCTAGCTGTGTGACCTTGAGCTAGTTACTTAACATCTCTGTGCCTCCATTTCCTCACTTGTAAAGAGGGGATTACAGTAGCACCTACCTCATCAGATTTTTATGAGGATGAAATGAGTTGATGTTTGAAAGTGCTTAGAACAGGGTCAGGCACATAGTATGTGCTTTATAAAGGTTTCTTAGATAAATAGAATAATCTCAGGTCTGTAAACAAATTTTGACCAATTGATTTTCTTCGTGTTCAGTACTGGTCTGAGACACTGTTCTCCCTTGGGGACTGAGAGCAAATCAAAACTGTATTCGTCTGTCCAAGAAAAAAAATAGAAAATGCTTAAATCAGCAGAATCAAGAAGTCTGTTCATTGACACCAGTCACTGAGATCCACTGTTTGGCACCCCATAGCCTGAAAATGCTTTGATTTTCTTATCTTATGGACAAAACAAAGCCCTGCCAGTACTTCCCAATCACCAGTAACAGGATGAGCAGACTGGAAATGGAATCCTTCCTCTTGCCCTCACTAGCTTGTACATATGGCTTGGTCAAGTTATTGCACCTTTCTTTGAGCCTCCATTTTCTTATCTGTGAAATGGGGGTAATATTTCCTATGCAAATATTCCTTCAGGTACACGGCAATTACTCAGTAAATGAAGTCGTCTCCTTCTACCTTTCTCTGTGAAAGTCTATAAACAGTGAGGAAGTCTGGGAAAGCTAGTTTGGGAGACTGAATTTCACAGATGGCATCAGTTAATTAAGCATTAACAAATTGGAAACCAAGTGTGCAGCGAGTTTGTCTTTTTTCTTAAACTAAGCAGTGCACAATGATGCTTCCTGCCTGTGCTAATCAGAAGAAGGCTCTGTTGTATTACTTTACTTTGAATAAAGGAAGGACTGATGCCTCAGAGGCAAACTAGGAAGGACATAGACTTTGGAACTTAGCTTTTCAATTCCAAGATGTGTGATAGCCTTTAGCAAGGGACTTAACTTTTCTTTCTTTCTTTTTTTTTTTTTTCAGTGGGGAAGATTGTCCCTGAGCTAACATCTGTTGTGAATCTTCCTCTTTTTGCTTGAAAAAGATTGTCCCTGAGCTAACACCTGTGCCAATCTTCCTCTATTTTGTGTGTGGGATGCCGCCACAGCATGGCTTGATGAATGGTGTGAAGGTCTGCGCCCAGGATCTGAACTCGTGAACCTCAGACCTCCGAAGCAGAGTGTGCAAACTTAACCCCTACACCACCGGACCAGCTCTAACTTTTCCTTTCTTTGATTTTCTTTCTTGTTAGCATTAAAGCGTCTTTTAATTTCTGAAGAGTCAAGACCACTGACAACTTTTCTAAGCCTCAGTTTCCTCAACTGTAAATACTTACCTTATAGAAATATTCAGATTGATTAACTGATATTACATACATAAATTGCCTGGCACACAGTAAGGGCTTAGTAAATGATAACTGTTATAGTAAGTGCATGTCCCTCTTGAAATAAAATTAGGCTTCTCATCAAATCAAACTGACTGTTTGAATAGGTAAAAAAATACATAGAAATTGCTTCTTTCACTGATGATTTATTTTCTAGATTTCTTGGAATATAGGAAGGAATAGAACATTATACTCCAAAGAAGTAACGTCACTTTTGCTGAATAAACTGTTAAGTTTTAATGACTTGAGGACAATTTATTTCAAGTAAGGCCCAAGAAGATGCTCAATGCTGGAGAAGTTGAGTCTAAACAGGTTTTTAAAATTAGCAGAGAATCTGAAGCTGTATGTGGAGCACTTGTTGTTAGTCATTGAATAGTTTCTATAAGATGTCAAGTTTGCTCTTATAACAGGTCCCTCAAATTAGCCTTTGTTTGTTGTTAGTGCCTTCAAGTCAATTCTGATTCCTAGGACCCTGTGGACAGCAGAGCAGAACCCTGCTCGGTCTTTTCACACATCCTCTCACCTTCCAATGCTCTATCAGACAATGCTCCACTGCTATTCATAGGGTTTTCATGGCCAATTTTTTTGGAAGTGTGTGGCTATGACCTTCTTCCTAGTCTGTCTTAGTCCAGAAGCTCTACTGAAACCTGTCCACTGTGGGTGACCCTGCTGGTATTTGAAATACCTATCGCATAGCTTTCAGCATCCCAGCAACAAGGGGCCACCACAGTATGACAACCGACAGATGGATGGTGTGTTTCCCTAACGGAAACAAACCCAGGCCGTGGTGGTGAGAGCACTGAATCTTAACCACTAGTACCAGGGCTGGCTCTCAAATTAGCCTAAGAGCCCTTATAAAAAATAATCTCTGATTAAAAGATTATTGTGGTCTTATTTGGCATTTGCATCTTTGCCTTTCATGAAATAGTTGTCCCTCCTTTCACAGGTAGCTTTAATTTTGTTCTTCTTCCCCCAGCCCTCCCCCAAATCTTGCTCTCTTTCAATGTTCTCTATCTCATCCAATAGCCTCTCAATTATTCCAGAAACCCGGATGCTGCTGCCCACCCACAGTGACTCTGCCAGCAATTCCTGTTGATTTCCCCTGCTAAACATCTCCAGATTCTCCCACTTCTCTCTCCTTCCTCTGTCTTCTCCACTGTCTCCTCAATGGGCCTCCTGCCCTCTGGCCTCCCTCTTATCCACTATTTGCACTGCACCCAGACTATTTTCTAAAAATGCAAGTCTGGTCATTTCTTCCTTGCTGAAGACCTGTTAGTGGTCCCCAATGCTGTTGATTCAGATGAAGGCAAAGTTCTTTATTCAGCCAACAAGGCCCTGTGGGATTTGGCCCTACCTGCATGGCCAGTCTGTTCTCACTCCTGCCAAACTGATCGTAGGGTTTGGGGAATGTAACATGAGTTAATTGAATGGGTGCTCCATAACCTACAATGGCTCCTTTCTGTTCATACCATCAAACTTTAACCTTCCTCTAACTCTGAATCCTAACCTATCTTCCATCATTGCTTCTCCCCTTCTTTGTACCCAGAGCCCAACAGCTCTGGGGTCTGGCCTCTCTCTGTGGGGGCAGCAGAAGTGGTGTAGGTTCAAGTTCTGGTCCCTCCACCAGAACTTCATGGTGGTGAAACAGGACAGAATCAACTGACCTTCCACAATCTCAGTCCATCAGCCCATGGCACTTGCACATAAACAGACACACACTTGCATATACACACACAGACATGCACACATACACCCACACATGCACACGTGCACACACTTGCGTTTACAATGGACACACACACACACTTACACTGCTCCCAGACTATCGCATCTAAGCCAGTGCCTGGGCTGGCACTCAGTGAATCTGTGTGGTCAGAGATACGGCAGCTGTTTCTGGGCACAAAGGAAACATCTCATCACCAGTTTGTAACTCTTCTGTGTTCTTTTCCCTTAGTGTTCATCTCTTTATTGACTCAGGGTTTACTGCGTGTATAGTATGTGTCAGTTTCTGCTTTAAGCTTTGGAACAGGATCCAGCCCTACCCTCTTGAAGCACAGAGTCTAGTGGAGGAGACAGTCACACCACTTCCCAGCTCTATGACCTTGAGGAAGGTGCCTAACCTCCCCAGGTCCTACTTGCATTATATATAAAATGAAAATATTAATGTCACCTTCACACTGTTGTTATGGAATGAAATTAAAAAAATAGCACATGTCAATTGCTAAGTGCTGACTTCATAAGATTGGTGTGAGATACAATGAGATAATACAAGAACAGTGCTGAGCATAGTATCAGGCCAATATGTCTTCAATAAGTGGTGGTTTCATATTATTATTATGTGAACAAAGGAGTGTGGAATTGCAGATTGTGATCAGTTCTGTGAAGGGAGAAGAGCCGGTGCAGTGATAAAGAATGACACAGGGAACTTACCTGGGTAGAGTGATCAGGGAAGGCCCCTCTGAAGAGGTAACTGTCAGACGGGAAGGAGTCAGCCATGGGAATCAGCAGAAGCGGAGGATTCCAGGCAGAGGGTCAGGTGTGGGATGTAGCAGAACCAATATGGGCCTCCTAGACACACAGATCTGGTGCAGATGCCTTCTCTGCTGCTCTCCAGCAGTGTGTCCTCAGGCGAGCCACGTCGCCTCTTTGAGGCTCAGTTTTCTCATCTGCAAAATGAAAATTACAATGTCAACACTGAAGAGAATGAAGGGAATAGTAATGAAGAAGATAATGTCAATGTGGTAGATTTTAAATAACAGAACATATGTAAGTCACCAAGCAGAGAGCCTTATGCATAGTAGGCCTTTAATAAATGCTGGGTTGCATCTGCTCCCTTGTGCTAAGCATCCTCCAAAATTAACAATTGCCTCCTCAGGACCATTCACATAACCAGTGCTTCCAAGTCATGCCAATCTAACTACAAACTTGGGGTCCTTCCCGCTTTGCCACTGGGTCAAATCCAGAATCATCACGATAGCTAACACATGGGTAGAACATTTCTTCTAACTGGGCTTTTTTCCTGAATTGTCTCTTGACTCCTCACCATATCCCAGTCAAGAGGATTTTATTCTTTCCTCTCATTGTGCAGAGGAGACGGGACCTGAGGATGCAGCAGCCTGTCCAGCTTTGTCTGGGAGCAGGGTGTCCAGGCATCCTCAGTCTGCTTTCCATGCCCCTGCCCCACTTCCGGATTGCTCCAGGCCACAGTGACCTGAACTGATTGGGAGGAATCAGGGCCTCAGCCACGTTTACTCCTAGGTGTCCTCTTGTTAGATTGTGGCAGGTTTACCTTGTCAAGGGGCTGAATTGTGCCTGCCTCTCTCTCTCCCTTCCTTTCCTCCTTCTTCCCTTCTCTCCTTCCTTCCTCTTCTTTCATTCTCTCTTTCCTTCATCTCCTTTTGTGCATTGCACAGGTCTGGGTACCTGCTAAATCGGCAAGTCCTGAGAACACTGGAGGAGAGACAAGGGAGAGTGAGGGGAGAAAAATGATTCCAGTGATTGGGGCATGAGAGAATCACACTATTTCTTCACAGCTGGAAGTAATGTCTGAATAATCTCTGAATTAATACTTTTCCTGAGGCAACCATATTTTCTGAAATAAGAATTAGGACGCATTTCTGAGAAGGAAGCTGAGGTGATGTGAAGAGGCCAAAATGTTGGGATTGTGAGGATTGGTTTAGGGAAGTAGTTGAAATTAGCTTTTTGTGCATTATCTACCAAAGGATATCAACATTCCTATTTCACAGATAAAGAAATTAAGGCCAGAAGTCATTCAGCTTCTAAGCCACTGGAGGCATTGAGATAAAAGGTAAGACTCTTCTTGAGAATTTTCACTGTACGTGTTCATATCTTGTCTTGCCAGCTCCGTTGTAAGCCTTCCCTGGTCTGTATGACTGGTCATTTGAGCTTCGGTCTACACATGGCTGTGACTTCTCCTCATAACATTTCAGAGCCCATCCCATACACTGAACCTCCCCTGTCAAAGTGTTCATCTTATTACAACGAAATGGTCTAGCCCCCTGGGTTGTGAGCTGCATGACAGCTTGTCTATTTCATGTTTGTGCTCCAGGATCTAGGACAGCCAGGGTCTCCTGCCCTTGTTCTGCGTTCTAAAGGGTCACTGTTCCTGTTCCCCAACCCTCCTCCCTCCGCTGGCTCCTCACAGTCATACTGGAGAACTCATCCTAATGGTGTGCCCTTCCTGGATGAGGTGCCCTCCACTGGACTCCCAGAGCATGGGCTTCCTCCATGCCACATTCATCCATCTCCCCACCTTCTCCTGGAGTCCAGAGGCCATAGGCGCTCAGTAAGTGTTAGCTGGATAGTTGAACAAATGACTCATCACTGTTGTAGCCATGAGTTTGTGGCAAGTCCTTCCATGTAATCTGTTAAAAAATACATTTTAATGTGTGCTACTTAAGCCATCTGCATACATTTCATATCCAACAGATTTATACTGGGCTGATTTGTCCTGAGATATGGTAGTTTCAAATACAAAAGAAAAATAAACTGGTTATGGATAGCCAGTTTCAGCATTTAGAAAAAAAATTGCCTATAGCTACATACAGAGTTTTGGAGGAGGTGGAGGTGGGGAGGGTTTTAAATACAGGGCATTCTTTTCCTGTACTCATGAGAAGCATCAAGTTTCCGGGTTTTAGCAGCTAAAAGTGTGAAAAAGAGTGTTAAATTACTTAATAGTTTGTTATATATCAAGTCTAGATAGCCAATTATGTAATTTAAAGAATCCACATCTATTTTAATAAAATTGAAATCTACGTTAGCCAAAAAAGCTTGTATGTGTGTGTGCTTTTCCCCCATAATTGGTATTCAGAAAACTCAGGATATAGTCTCTACCTTCACTATGATCAGAATATGTTTTGCTCATTCATTTATCCATTCAGCAAATCATTGAGTACCATGCGCCGGGCACTGGGAGCAACAGGAGGATGACTGCGGCCTCATGGAGCTATGGTCTCTACTCCTCCTCTGGGGAAGACAAATACTAAACAAACATGCTTGCACATCAATATGGAGATTACAAATGGTGATAAATGCTCTGAATGAAAAACAGGGGGTGACCCACTTCAATCAGGTGGTCAGGAAAATAACAGGCTAGAGGTCAATCACTTTGTTTTTTTTTTTTTTTTTTTAATTTTTTGTTTATTGCAGTAACATTGGTTTATAACATTGTAAAAATTTCAGGTGTACATCATTGTACTTCTATTTCTGCATAGATTACATCATGTTCACCACCAAAATACTAATTACAACCTATCACCACACACATGTACCGAATTATCCCTTTCACCCTCCTCCCTCCCCCCTTCCCCTCTGGTAACCACCAATCCAATCTCTGTCCCTATGTGTTTGTTTATTGTTGTTATTATCTACTACTTAATGAAGGAAATCATACGGTATTTGACCTTCTCCCTCTGACTTATTTCACTTTGCATTATACCCTCAATGTCCATCCACGTTGTCACAAATGCCTGGATTTCATCGTTTCTTATGGCTGAGTAGTATTCCATTGTGTATATATACCACATCTTCTTTATCCATTAGGGAAATGCAAATCAAAACTACAATGAGATATCACCTCACGCCCGTCAGAATGGCTATAATTAACAAGACAGGAAACAACATGTGTTGGAGAGGATGTGGAGAGAAGGGAACTCTCATACACTGCTGGTGGGAGTGCAAACTGGTGCAGCCACTATGGAAAACAGTATGGAGATTCCTCAAAAAAGCAAGGATAGAACTACCATATGATCCAGCTATTCCACTGTTGGGTATTTATCCAAAGAACTTGAAAACACCAATTTGCAAAGGTACATGCACCCCTGTGTTCATTGCAGCGTTATTCACAATAGCCAAGACTTGGAATCACTTTGTCCTGAGTCCTCATTTTACAGATGGGGAGATAGGGGCCTAGAGTTTATGACTATTGTGGAAGGCAGGGACAAAGGTGAGGTAGAACTCATGTCTTCTCTTTCCAAAGCCTGAGCTTTCTCCACTAGCTCGACACAAGTCCCAGGCCTCCTTGCTTAATTGCCTCATCTTCACAACACCTGGAATAAGGCTGGGTTATTTCTAAGGTCTTTCTACCTCTGAGTCTGTGATCTTATTCCATTAAATCCACTCAAATAGACACCCTTTGAATATTTTCCTTTTCTCTGTTCCCGGTATGAATCTTGATGAAAACCAATCATGGTCATTCCGTTGGGGGAGTTATTTTCATCTGCCCCCCTTCTTATGTTTTCTCGTAATATCTGAAAATGGGTTTCTTCTTACACAACACAATTTAACTCTGAAATTGAACTTCTTGTTAACAGATATAGGCACAAAATGATTGACTGAAGGTCTGCAAGTGTGAAATTTGGGGGAGAGAAAGATATAGCCAGATAATCCATGCTTGTTTTAATATCTATGTAATCAGAATCTACATGCAGAAGACACTTTCTGAAATAGTCTAAAATAATCTATATTTCATTAGATGGTAACATCAATAGAACAATGTTTGTCACAGAATAAGTTCTCTGCAATCTGCAATTAATTAAGCAAAGGGACAAATTGTATTTAAAGATCTGTTGAAAGGATATCAACACCGTTGTTTTTCTAATGCAAAGGGTTTTTCCTATAATGCACCCGACCATTCTTTTTTCCCTGTACAGTACTTGATTGCAAAGAAATTCTTAAAATAGGCATTCCTCAGCAGAGATTTTAGTTATTTCTGGAATGTATCTCAGATCTCCAAATACCGTCTTATTCCACTAACGATTCTTTGAGATTTCACCATGGTGGTTTCATTCTTTCCAAGGCTTTGTTTTAAATTGTACAGAAATACCTTGGTAGAGGTAACTCAGTCTTTCTTCCTTTATTCTCTGTTCCTCCCTTCCTCCCTTCCTGCTACAGCTTCATCCTTCCATCCCTGTCTCCCTCCCACCCAAAATATCAAACATCTCAACATTTCCGGTTGAAGTGGAACCCGAGGCACCATTGGTACCCTTGCCTGGACTTTGCCCACTCAGAGCCAGCAAAGCACCTAGAGACTCAGCATGACTCTAGTGCTCCCACTCACCTGGACCACAGGACAGCCATAGAGGGGGGTCTTCCTCGTCTCTGCACAGTGCATGAACAGCGCCTGATGCTCTCTACTTGCTCAGACGATGAAGCTAATTGAACTGAATTAAATCTAGACTTGCTGGCTTGGAATTATGGAATTTGAAACTGGTTCTAATATGTTCAACTGGCTGATGAGGAAGTCTTTATTTAAGCGGGAATAAGGCTTTTCTTTTCATGGTATGATGTTGGGCAGGCATGGGTTCAAATCCTGCCTTTGATTCACAGCAGTGGTGGGACTTTGGGCAAATCACCCAACTCTCATAGCCCCAGCGTCTTTGTCTTAAAATAGGGATAATAATACCTCAGTGGCTGCTGGGAGGATGGGGAGGTAAGATCATAATTGGGTCTCCCTGATGGTCTGACACATAATAGGTGTCCAGTGCATGTTTACAATCAGTGAGAGCATTATCGCCTCCACCATCTGGAGGGAAGTGTTGTGAGTCCTAACTCGAGGCTGGGCATTGTTCTCTAACACGTCTTTGCTGAATAAACAAAATTCCACGAGCATATTTGTCAAGCTCCTGCTTTACCTGCACAGGTTTGCTGCTATTAGGATATAAGGAAAAAACTAAAACAGGGCTCCAGCCCTCGAGGAAGTAACCATTATGTTTGAATAGATCACTTAATCCATCTCATCATACTTGGTAACTGGGCCAGCTGCAAACTCCCCTGCATGCAAATGGCAGAGGGCTTAAACAGTTTCCTCCAGCAACCTGCCTTCTCTGTCTGGAACATGGGGTAAGAAATAAGAATAATTGCTGCCTTGTCTTCAGGGCCCATCACCAAACTAGACAGGACAAGAAACTCACTAACTAGTTTCCCATTTTCTTACTGGTTTACAATCTAGCACCCAAGTGACGCACCCTTGTGTGGAATATTGGATGAACTAGGAATCAAAGCTTTCTACAAGTTGCCTTTGTTTTTAAATGCACACTAAAAGATTGAATGAGTGAATGAACAGTGTACATGATCCTGGCCTTTCCTACTTAATTATTACATCCACAGGTATTTCACCCATTCAAGCATCATTCAACATTAATTACCTCCTACGCATCAGGCACCATGCAAAGTGCTTTACCCAATGATTGCCAATCCATACAATAAACCTCTAAGGTTTGTTATTAACTATTACTTATTTTTATTAGTTATTTTATTAATTATTTATTAATAAAGTTTATTATTATTCTCATCATACCCATGAGGAAGCTGAGGGTCAAGAGGTTAAATGATTCAATCATGTTTACACCATTAGTAAGAGGCAAGTCCGATTCCCATCCCAAAATAGTACTCACGTAAATAACGAGTGCTGTATTTATTGAGATGTATAAGGGAATTGTCCTCCAAAGCTGCACCTGCAGTGGTTTGTCACATTTCAATTCAATGATGAGTCCTTTTTTCTGTTGCACAGACAGAAAACCTTTTTTATCTCATACTCCACACCCAACCTATAAAAAAATCATGTTGCCTTCTCCTCCAAAATCAACCCAGAACGGACTGCTTCTTACGATGTCTCTCTGGACTCGCAGTGAATTGCTGCCATCTCCAGACTGCTCTCCTGGATTTCACCCTTACTCCCTAGAGTGTGTTCTCATCTCTGCAGCCAGGGGGAGCCTTTGCAAACAGACTTCAGAGTGTGTCCATCTCCAATGGCTCCCACCCCACTCTGAGTCAAGGCCACAGTCCTGACAAGGCCTACAAGGTCCTTCCCAACCTGGCCCTCCATTTCCTCCCTGCTTCTCCCAGCTCACCCCCAGCTCACTGCAGTCCAGCCAGTCGCTGCTTCCAGCACTGTCCTGCCTCTGGCATTTGCACAGGGAAATTTTTACTCACACTTTCTAGCAGTTTTCACCATATGACACATTACATAATTTACTTTTTGTTTTGCCATTGAGTGAAATGTAATGTGAAAATTTTTATTCACACCTACTAGCAATTTTCACCTTATGACATCTTGAAAAATTTACTTTTTGTTTTGCCATCGAGTGTCTTTTCTCTCCCTCTAGAACGAGGTTAACAATTTTTGTCTTCTTTGTCCTCTGCTGTATTCCCAGGGCCTGTCACATAGTAGATGCTCAATAAATGTATGTTGAATAAAGGTCAGCTTGGGGTACTATTCAATGGCATCAGGATGTTATTATGGCCAAGGAATACAGGAACATATGAATCTTAGTCCAGTCTGTAGACATCCTTCCTAGTGAGATCTGTGAGAAAGACACCCAAGAAACGATGTAAGGTGAAAATTAATGTAGTATTTTGTCACTGGCTGACCTGGGCTCCAACCCCCATAGAAGCCCTCTGGTAAGTTGGGCTAGGCCAGGTGGCCTCAAGTAGGGGCCTAAGAGGTCTTCTATTACCCAACCCCAAACTAGATTTCCAAAATTATTACCCCTTCACCATCACCTGGAAGTCAAGGAAAGAGGGCCTGGCACCACTTCTGCTGTGGGTGCAAGAGAGGAGAGGGCGAGAGGATCCCACTCAGTAGGGAAGAGAGAGAAGAGAGTCACACTCTTGTCCTGGCCTTTAGAGTACAGTGAATCAACAACCTGGAGTCTGACCAATCCAGTTAGTGAGACCTCCTCCCTGAAAGAGGGAGGGGCGTAACAGAGAATCCTGCCCCTCCTCAGGTCTCAGACATCATACTGTAGGTCCACCATTTGTATTGCTTTTTATACTTTATGGGAATATGAGCATCCAAAGACTACATATTCGTCATGCATATTTGCTGTCGAATATTCCATCCTAAGGAGTCAGGGCTTCCTGTTGGACAGGAGAGGGGCTCTCACTGGCTGACAATAGGTATTCCCCTCCCTCACTCCCACAGCCCTGTACAAGGACTGTATTCAAAATGATTGTATTAATACAAGACTGAGTTCTCTTCCAGTCCCTTCCTCTAGGACTGCATGAGTAACTTTAGAAGACATGTGAACTTTATTCTAGCTGCCTTGAACAAAGTTACTGGCTGGAGGGGTGTTCCAGGAGCTATTGCTGTATAGCAAACGACCCTTAAACTTATAAATTTCTTTCATGGTTCTGTCGATTGACTGGGCTCTACTGGACAGTTCTTTCTTGGGGTATCTCATGTGGGCACAGGCAGATGTCAGTTGGGGTTGCAGTCACCTGAAGGGTCTCCTAGACTGGACGTCCAGGATGGCTCACTCATGTGGCTGTCAGTTGATGGTGGATGTTGGCTGGTATCTGCTCTGGGGTTGACAAGTAGAACACCTACTCATGGCTTCCCCATTTGCCTTTAGCTTCTCCAGCAGGGTGGCTCAGTTCCAACCACAAGCATGCCAAGAGTGAGCATCCCAAGAGGTCTAGGTGGAGACGTAAAGGATTCTTGTGGTCTAGCCACAGAAGTCCAAGAATATCACTTCTGCTACATTCTGATATTCAAACAACTTATTCAAGCCAGGGCAGGTTCAGGATGATGGGTAGTAAACTGCACCTCTTGTTGTGAGAAGCTTCATACTCATACAGGGAGGTAAGAGGTTGATGGAGGCCATCTTGGAGACCATCTGCCACAGATGTTCTTCCTGAGATGATCAAAGAAAGCAGGTGGGGTGTCCTCACACAGGAGCCAAGGACACAGAGTGGGCCCTAAGACCCAGGAAGAGGAGCAGCATTGGAGATTCAAGCTTCTAGGTGGAGACATATCTCAGCCCCTAGGTTAAGGCAGAGGTTCAAGGGCACAGGAGGAAATGGGCTGGAGCTGGGGTTACCAGATGCATAAGGAGACAAGAGGGTGCTTGGGCTCCTATGCCTCCAGTCCAGCTGCCTTAGGCTTTGCTCCCATCAGGTGGTAAAATTATAAGGGATAAATGCAAACAAATCCAGTGAGCTCCCACGAAAGCTTGATTCTGAAATGGTCATGCCTCAGTTCACTGGAGTGGCTCAGATGGGGCTGAAGAATGAAAGAGTTTCTGCCTGTGGAAGCCAGTCAGCACACACTCCTCAAAACGAAGGAAGTTGATGGCTAATTTGATCAGTGTAGATAAAATCTAAGAGAAGACAATGTTAATTCAGAGGGGAAATCTCATCAAGCCGCCCCATACCCTCACCGGGACTCCATCACTCCTACTGGTGCTCTCTCTCAACTGGGGGCACTCAGCAGTGCACTGAGTGGGACACAGAAAAACACAGACGTCCTCCTGGGGTGTGGGTCGTGTTTAATATTAATGAATGTAACATTATTGTTAACTTAAAACAGTGAGATACTTTGGTCTAGCACACAAACTGAATTGTTCAGACAAAAGCTGACATTTCAAAAATCTTTCCCACTTTGGTGGGTGGTTGCTTCTGGAGCCCGAAGACGCCCCTTAAGAGGGACTCCAGGGGGAAGGTTTGGAGGCACCGCCCCTGACCAAGTCTAGCTCCTTAGTGGTGCCCTGGCTGCTGCTTCCCTCTTGGTCCAACTCAATTCAACTAACCCAGCTCAGCAAACATTTCGTGACTAGTTGGAGGCAGCATTGCAAAGTGGTTGAAAACCTAGGCTGCTTCCTTTACTAGCTGGGTGACCTTGGGTGATTCTGTTACTAGCTGGCTTAACATCTCTGAACCTCAGTTTCAGGTTTCATCTTTCCTAAAACTGTGGTTAACAGCAGTACCTCCTTCATAGGTCGTGGTGAAGACTGAATACTAATTGGCTCAATAAATGTAAATGATGATGATTACTATATTCTAGGAAAATAGTACTATGCTCTCAGGCCTCTGAGCCTTTGCACATCCTGTTTTCTCTGCCTTGAACTCCCTTCCCTACCCTGTCCCTAACCTTTCCTCAAAGCTCCACCCCGGTGTCACATCCCCTGGGAAGCTGTCTCTGACCTCTTCCTGCCTACCTTGTTTCTTGCGGGACAGTCAGGTCAGGAATTCCTTCCTCTGGGCAACCCCGGTTCCTCTGCTTTCTTTTCTCCTAGCATGTAGCCTGCAGAACTCAGAACAGTAATTACTCAAAACATGCACACATGCATGCATGCACACATGCACACACAGGATTATTTTGAGCCCTTGAGCTTCAGGAGGCAGGGGACCCTGTCTTTGAGCGTCAGGATAGTATAATAGTTGGGAGTCTTGGAACCAGACTGCCTGAGTTCAAATCCTGCCTCTGCCTCTTCTTACCTCTGGGATCTTGGGCAAGTTGCTTAACCTTTCTGTGCTTTAGTTTCCTCATCTGTAGGAATGGAGACGATGATAGTAACCAGTACTACCCTAGACCAAGGCAACCTGGATCCTGTGCTCTGGGGAGCCCTGCTCTGGCCTCCTCCAGCCACGCCCTTCTTGGGGGACCAAGGGAACATTCCACTGGGATCTTCCATACTCCCTTCTAGACTGTGCTCTGGGTGCACCCAACTCCAGAATTCCCCACCCAAGCGGCCTCTAACACATCCACTCACCGGGCCTCCAGGACTTCTTCCCTGGTCTGTCCTCCTGAGAGCAGACAGCACCATGGACACTCTCAGGCCTGGGGGTGTCCAAAGGGCCACTGTTTGGGAGAGGTTTCTGGACTGAGCTTGAACTTGAGACTAAGGATGGGAAGAGAAGGCTGAGGGACTCCCTTTGTACATTGACCTTGGTGTGCAGAAGGCCATGTGACCTATGATGCAATCCCTTCCTGCAGCTGCCAAATCTTCAGTAGAGTTTATCAAAGTCATAAGTGCCTATTGTGAGGGGGGTGTACGTGTGTGTGTGTAGGGGGGGGTGGTACAGAAATGGGGAACAAGCTTGCTTTCACACTGGGGTCAGCATGGGGCAGGACAGAAACAGCATACAAGCGAGAGACTAAGAGGCTGAAGAAGCTCTGAGGAAAGAAGCCTCTTGGCCTTGGCAGAAATCACACAGGCAAGGGATGGATTTCCGTGGGCCAGGGAAGTATCTGAATGCGGCTGACACTATCGCACCTGGGTCTATCAGGGGCAGGGGATCATGGCTGACATCTGGGTTATGTGAGTAGAGAAGCCAGTGCTAACTCACAGGGTCATTCTGGACCATCCTAGCAGAGAAGAGAACAAACCACCATCTCAGGATGGTGCAGATGTTAGATAATGCCAGAGAACAGAAGAGAACTGCAGATGGGATAGGAACTGGTGAGAGGGACGGTGTAGGGTGGGGAGGAGAGGAGAGGCAGAGGGGAAGCCTCATGTAACACTGATTTTCTTGGTCTGTCATCCCTCACTAGCTTACCTGCTTCTCAATACAGATGCTGAGTCCCACTCATCTCTGTGTTCCCAGGGTCTATGATAGTGCCTGCCAGCATCAAGGCGCTAATAAATGTTTGTTGAATGAACAAATTAATGGAGATGTTTTTGCATATGAAACACAATACGTTGCTTAAAAATTCAATTTGTGCTCAGCTTTGCAGATGCACATCTGTTTGAATAGTTGGTTATTTTAATTATATTCTGCTTTTTCTGTGCAGCATTTATGAAGTGGACTGTGGAAGCGATATAATTAAACTAATCAGTGTAGAAAGCTAAATAGGATTAGCTGAAGTAGATTTTGACCCTCAATTATATCATATGGCTACCACTATTCAGAATAGATTAAGAGGCAGTGTGGTCCAGTGGGATGATCAAGTGCCTTGGACAAACCTCCTAGGGTAAATCCTAGCCCTGTGCCTCACTATCTGTGTGAACTTGGGCAAGAATAAAATTCTTCATCTATTAGATGAGGGAAGTAACATCTACTTCATAGGATGTGAGGCTTATGAGTGATGAGTATATAAGTGGAATATTCAGTAGGCTTATTCTAATTTCAGGTAGTGCTATTCTTGAAACCAAATGTTTGATCACTGTGAACTTGAGGTGAAGACAGATAAGTTGCTTTAGGAATCGGCTCCCAGCACAGCATCCAAGTACCATGAATGACAGGAGACTTGACTCTGCCTGGCTTTCATCCAAATCCCGTGACCCAGTGTTCATCTAGATTCAATATGAAGTCTGATGCCAAGCTCTGAAACAATATTTGATATCAGCCCATTGTGCCACCGAGTTCTGCCATAATCTGTTTTCAGATTTGCTGAAGTTTTCTTTCCGATTTTATCAGCAATTATTTCAAATGAAATTGGCACTAGACAATTGGATTACTGAATCGTTGACTCTCATATCATGGTAGACGGTGAAAAGCAAATGCAATTTTCACCAGTTACATGTCAACTACTCCATGTTGCCACAGGGAAAAGAAGCTTCAGTCTAGGGAGATGTAGTGGGAAAGGATCTGAATGGATGAGAAACCTGGATTCAAGCTCTTGCTACAGCATTGCTTTATGTTTGAAGATAGGACTTGAAAGCCTTTATAAATCAGCTCCTTTTTGTTTTCACAGTACATATTCATATTAATTAAATTTTCCACCAATAATAATTTATGTTCATATACTAAATTTCAGTCCTTTAAGACAACATTTTAGCATGCCTTATCCTCCAAATAATTCTTCAAGGAAAATGGATCAGATGAAGGACATGGACATTAGGGCCAAGAGAACCAGATTTACTTCTTGCTCCAGCACGAAGGCACTTCATCTGAAGACAGAAATTATAAGCCCTCCTGCAAACTTATTATGAAGATTAAAAGAGATAGTAATATAAAGGAACATCCCATTCATTCCCGATTCCTCTCTCTTTTGCAGATGTAGCTCATCTACTCACCTACTTGTCAAGTAACATTGTTGTGAGATCCTAGGTAGGATAGGATATATTATTATTCTCAATTATTTGCTTTTTCCCCTCGAAGAGGATTATGCATCCTCACCATTGTCTGGGTCTTTGAATGTGAAAACACATGGAACAGACCTGAATTCAATCTGTTGCATTGAATAAAACATTATAACTCACTGAGGTTTGGGGGAGGGGAGGGTGCTAACTAATACACTATGTTTTGGGGGTAGAGGACTGAACAAGACAGACACTGTTTCCTGCCTCATGGAAGTTACAGTCTAAGAAGGAACACACCTATTAAACAAATGGTTATAATAAATTGTTCAGGGCTCCAGGGGAAAGAGAGGGGCTATGGGAGTTTATAGCAGGAGACCTCATCCCACTTATGGGGTCTGTGGCCACAGACAAGGCCACAGGTCTGGACAGTTTCTTGACTTGTCTAAAGCTCGGGTATGAATCTCATGGTAGATAAAACAATGGCCTCACAAAGATGCCCATGTCCTAATCCCCCAGAATCTGCAAATATATATTTATACAGCAGGGGGTAATTAAGATTGCAGATAGAATTAAGATTCTAATCAGCACACCTTAAAATAAGAAAGCTATCCTGGTTTGTCTGAGTAGGCCTTTTCCACCCATCGCAAGGGTCCTTTAAAGTGGAAGAGGGAGTCCCAAGAGTGATTGTCAGAGTCAGAGACAGATTGGAAGATGCTATGCTGCTGGCTTTGAAGATGAGGGAAGTGGCTACAAGCCAAGGGATGCTGCAGCCTCTAGAAGCTGGAAAGGCAATGAAAGGGATTCTCCACTAGAGCTTCTAGAAAGAACACGTCCCTGCCAACACCTTGATTTTAGCCCAGCGAAACCTGTTTCAGACTTATGACCCTCCAGAACTGTAAGATAATAAATTTGTATTGTTTTAAGCCACTAAGTTAGTGGTAATTTGTTCCAGCAGCGATAAAAAACTAATTTAGATCCAGTTCTCTCTGTCGTCAGACCCTTTGGTCCCTGAGGAATTTCTTCCTATCTCCTCTACAATGTGCTTCCATTTGCTCTGAGCTCCTCTAGAGTAATCATTTTAATTTGCCTTAAACACCAACTCCACAGGCATCAGAGGAGCCACGGCAGCGGGGGAGGGGGGGGGAGTCGAACCCATCAGCCCAATATCCAGTTTCTGACAGTGGCGTCAGGGTAGGGTGAATCACTGGGTTGTGGGGGCAGTCCATCCCCTCATTTGACAGATGGGTGACCAAGGTTCGAAGAGGAAGAGTGACTTGCCTAAAGTGCAGGGTCAGAGGGGAACTGGACTGGACCCCAGGCTCCTGCCACTAGATGAGAGTGCCTTCCTGGTAAACTCACGCAAACCACCTCCATTCCCATCAGCAGCTCACTCTTCAAAGCCAATCACAGTGCAACATGATAGTAATTATCCAAAGAAGATAGAGTGCTGGGGAAGGTGGGTCAGGGAGGTTTTTGACACTGCATTTGTCTGTCTGAAGGGCTGCATGAGGAGGACAAATTCCTTCAGAGCCTTAGGAATATGGGGCGCATGCCTGGGGAGGCAATGTTGTCCTTTGTAAGGGAATTACAGCAGAGATGTAGGGTGGGGTTCCATCGTCAGGTGGGAGGAGCCTTGCACCCCATGCAGCAGCCTGGCATTGGCTGGCTCCAAGGTCCCTTCCAACCCTGAGCTCCTTGCCTTGGTGAACAGTGGGGTAGGAAGGCCACACCCCCCCTAAAGCCCAGGGTCGGCTCCTCCTCTAGACCTCCCCACCCTCCCCTTTGCCAAACCAGCAGGAACAGCTTTCAACCTCATGCTTTGTCCCTCTAGTCTTTATACTTCTCGTCCTCCGTTCCAGGCAGCTGGGAGATATATTTGTCTGACTTCAAAACGCTCCTAACAGTAAGCGGCCATTGGGTGAAGGCACCATGAGAGGGTCAAGCTCATTTGTGAGCAGCCTTCTCTGGGGTTCAGATCTGCCTTGCCCAGCACCAGCCAGCGCCTCCTGTGGCTTCGATCAGCCTGCTGTGCTGTCCTCGCCCCTGACGCGTGCAATCCCCGCCTCTCTCTTCTGTAAAAGAAAGGCTCCAAGCGGCCCTATTACCATGGGGCCCGGACAAAACTCAGTGATCATTGTACCTGGGCTCCAAAGGGTTGTCTCTGCGCCTGTGAAAAGCCTCGAAGCAGCCTGGGAGACCTCTGTGATGTTTCTGCCAGGGAACAGGCATGTTTAGGACCTGGAGAATTTAATGGGAACGTGCAATTAGCATACACCGTCAGCCTTCATGACCCCTGGCCACATCTCCCTTTCCTCCAAATACCGTAATACAGTTAAGATACGTTTTACTTACCTCTGGAAAATAACAATTATGGCCTTATTATTTTGTTTTTCTATAAGAGAAATTCTTTTTGGGGTGTAAGGGGTGCTGGCGGGGATGGGGGTGATAATGGCACATTCATTGCTCCCCAGAGGCTGTGGCAAATTTCAATAAAGCAGCGCCCTTGGTTTTCACCCTCTGTTGAGGACCCAACTTGGAAAGAAGGCCATTGACCCTTGTTTTGATTTCAGTGTGTCTGTTTGCTGTTTTGCATTCAGGGCCTTTCTCGATGTGTAATTTTCTTTCCTCTCTTTCTGCGTCGCCTACATGAGAGAAAAGAAGAGAGAGACAGAAAGAGGACACAGCAGGGCCCTCTTTCCTTCTTATTCTGAAGCAAAGTCTCTGGTGGGAGGGGAGATCTTTTCATATTTGTCAGTTGCAACTGAAAAAAAAGTCCCAACGGGTAGAAGCGATGTGAATACGGTTCAGGAGTGAAAGAGAAGAAAAGGATTTTTTTGTTTTAGATATTTTGAGTAATAAAAAAAAAAAATTAACCTGAGCTTCCTGCTTGTTTACGTAAGAAGGGAGTGGGGTGTGGGGAAATCACCTGAGACCTGGATACTTTAAATTTTATTTAGAAATTATGTTTCATTTTAAGACATTATTCTTTTCAAAGTATTATCCCAATTATAATGTAAATAGCCATCTTTTCTGCTTCATTAAGATCATGAGGGTTTCCATCCTCATATTGGGCCTCAGTCTATACTGTTTCTTTAGTCTTAGAGGGAAGCTGGAGGGAAAGAGGTTCTGTTTGCATGCCTTTGTGCTAGCAGCATCAATATACATGTGCCTAAGAAATCTCCATTTTCTAAATGAGGAAAGTGAGGCTCAGAGAGGTTAAATAACTCACCCAGGCCTGCACAGTGAATGAATGAATGAGTGAATGAATGAACTGGATCCAAGCATGCTCTGTTGAGCGTGCAAGTCAGTGCTTCCCCCACCAATTGCAGCTGCCCTGATGCCATCTGCTGATCGTGCCCCGGCTCCTCCAGCCTCCCCTGCAGCTCCATTCTCACTGCTCTAACCGCCTTGTTGACAGCACTAGCTTAACAGGTTTACAAATGAACTCTCGATTCTCTCTCCCCAACCATCCTCCCAGTCCAAAAATAGGCTTCTCCTCCAGTGCTACAGTTATCTACTGCTGCGTAACAAACTATCCAAAAACATAATGCCTTAAAACAGCTTTCATTTTATTATATCTTATAATTTTGTGGTTCAGGAATTCAGGCAGGACTCAGCTGAGTGGTTCTTCTCTTCCACATGGCTTTGATGAGATCACTAGGTGAGGTTTAGTTGGCAGGTGGGCTGTTCTGGAGGGTCTACTCACATGTTCTGCTGCTGGGTGAGGATAGCTGGAAGGCTGGGTTCAACCAGACTATTGGCTGGAGTGACCATATGTGGCCTCTCCAGCATGGGGGTCTTAAGGTAGTCAAACTTCTTACATGGTCATAGCTATGAACTTCCTACATAGATTCCATGAATTTGAGTCTAATTTCCTCCCCTTCAATATGAGCTGGCCCTAGTGCCTTGCTTCCAATGAATGGAAAGGATGCTGTGATATCTTGGGGGGCTAGGTTCGAAAAGATGATACAGTTTCCACCTGGCTCACTATCTTGGGAAGAGCCTTGTAGTACTGGGCTGATACATACAGCCCATGACCCTGAAGCTGCCATGCTGGAGAGAACTGGTGGAGAGATTATGTATAGTTAGAGATGCCCAAAATGCTCCATCTGCTCCCGTCCCCAGCTATTTCAGTCTTCCCAGCCCAGGCACCAGCCCTGTGTGTGAGAGAATCTTCAGATCAGTCTAGCCTCCAGCCTTTGAGTAACCAGCATGGCCAAGTGGAGACGAACATTCTGATCATTCTTCACTGTGTCCTCTACAAATTTCTGACCTTCAGAATCCCTGAGCATAACAAATGCTTGCTTGACACCATGAAATTTTGTGTAACTTGTTTTGCAACCTTAATAACTGGAACAGTGACAATTCAGGGACCCAAGAGTGCGTGCTCCAACTAAGAAGAGGGAGACTTCCTATTCTTTAATGACCTGGCCTTGGACATCATGGTCATATCTGCTGTGCTCTATTGATCAATGCAGTCATGAGAGTCAAGGGGAGAGGACACAGAACTCACCTCTTGATGGCAGGGAGGTAACAATTTGCAGCCGTATTTTTAATATCTTCATAGCCAGTGTTCAACATCTCAATAAATGACAACAGCTTCTACCAAACTATTCAAGCCAAAAACCTGGGAGTCCTTCTTTATCCTTCCTCTTCCTCGCCTCCGCACCCAATCCACCAGCAATCAGCAAATCTGTGTGAGGCTCCCTCCAAAATATTTGCAAATCCACCCACGTCTCTCCTTCTCTCTCCTACTGCCCTAGTCAGACCCACCATCTCCTCTTGCGTGGGGTATGTTCATAGCCTCCTGATAGATCCTCTGCTCCATTCCTGTCCCTCTACAATATTATCAACATATCTCCAGAGCGATCTTTTAAAGAAATATGAATTGGATCCTGTCATTGCTCTATTGAAAGCCCTTCAATGACTTTCCACTGTAGTTGTGAGGTCTTAAATGATCCAGCCTTGTTTACATCTCTAATCCTGTGTCACATCACTCTCCTCCTTCCATCTCCTGCTGCTAATGCCAAGCTCTTTTCCACCCCAGAGCCATTTTGCATGTTGTTCCCTTTGCCAGAAATCTCTTTTTTTCTAGGTTCTTTGTGTGTCTGGCTCCTTCTTGCCCTTTAGATCATGGCTTAAATGTCATCATCTCAGTAAGATCTGCCCTGACCACACTAGCTAAGAATGTCAACCTCTTTGTCCCATAATTCTCTCTCTCTATATCTTGTTCTTGCTGTTGCTTATGTAGCAAGATTGAAATTTACACACTACAACTCAGAAGTGCAAAAATGATAGCTAATGTTTTTCTCTGTAGTTGATCTCAGCTTGCCCTAGAGCCCTCCTCATTCCAGCTGTTGGAAACAGTAGTGGTTGGTGGGGAGGATATAAACTCAGTCTCTTCTAACCTAAAACAGTCTAAAACAGCCTATTTCAGGTAAATTCAGTCGCTTTGGGGAAAATACTCTGTCCATTCTAAGTCCCAGCTCTCTCTCAGAAAATTCCTCTCCTCTTTCGTTGTTCTTCCCTCTGCATCCATATTCCCAGATACTGTATAGGTCCTCAGGGACACTTTTGTCTCCCTCAATATTGGGAGAAGATGGCCTATGTATACTTCTTGTCCTGATGTTTCCACTGCGGTGTGGCCAATTTGGTTCAATACTGGGTCACCATTGTGTGATCTAGTGTCCTCTGAGGTATGGCTAATCCCGCCTGGTTCTTTTGGATGTCAGGTTGGATGAGCCACTAAAATCCCTGCCATTTACTCTAGCCATGATGCCCCAGCTCCGTGGGGACTCTTCCTCCAGCTTCAGGCCTCTGCGAGTTCGTTGTCCTCTTAGCACCTCAGTGACCAGCCCCTCCACCAGAACACATGGAAACTTCTGGATCACCAAAAGATTGAGGGATTAGAGCACCAACTCAGGGCTACCCATCCATGTGGCTCCCTCTGCTCATGCTGCTGTACCACTTCTACTTTACCATGAACATGGGGGAGAAGTGGAGAAGAGGGGTACTATCAGGACATTGTCATATCCACTGTCACCTACATGGGGTTCTATCGCATTGCCCCACTTGTTGCTGATGCTCAAAGGTCTGTGTGTGGGGACAGTGCTTTTCATCTCCATCCTAGATGGGAGCCCTCCAGATCTCTTGCTACAGAAAGTATTCCACTTCTTCTCAGGTGGGAACTTTCCTTGCCTGACAATCCTCCAGTCTCTTTAGACTTTGGATGACTATTCTGGAAATCAAAAGTTCCATATGGACTCTTTCTTAGTGTTCCTGCTTTCAGTCTCCTAATCCTCCCTAAAGCAATGGATTCCTCTGGCTGAGCAGGGTAAAGATAGTGTAAAAGGAAGCATGAAAAAAATCATACATGTGAAGGAGCATGTGTGACAGTTTGTATGTGAGTGTGCATGTGACTGGTGCATGCGTGTGTGTCACATGTGTGCATATCTATAAGTATGTGTATTGTATGTGTGCATATGTGTGCTAGTATACACATTCACTTGTGCGTATTGACCTACGAAGATACATAAAATTGTTCCCGCTGTATCCACTTCAAGACACAACATAATTGGTTTACTTGCTTATTGTCAGTTTTCCTCACTGGACTATAAGCTCCATAAGAGAAGGGACCTGCCTGTCTCGGTCATCACTGTATTCCTAGTGCCTAGCACAGTGCCTGACCCATAGCTGGTGTTCAGAAAGTATTCGTTGAATGAATGAATTGGGATCCATACGGCTTGGCATTTAACTTCTGGATTTTACACTTGTCACTAAAGTTTGTTAATTTCTGTAATGCCCAAGGATTGAGTAAATTTATGAATGAAGTGGGGCCGGCCAGGTGGCGTAGTGGTTAAGTTCGCATGTTCCACTTCAGCGTCCCAGGGTTCGTGGTTCGGATCCTGGGCGCAGATCTACTCACTGCTCATCAAGCCCTGCTGAGGCGGCATCCCATATAGAAGACCTACAACTCTACAGCTATGATACACAACCACGTACTGGGGCTTTGGGAAGAAAAAAGAAAAAAAAAAAAAAGAGGAAGATTGGCAACAGATGTTAGCGAAGGACCAATCTTCCTAAAAAAAAAAAATTATGAATGAAGAAAAGTACCAATATTTACCGATTATGTCCTGTACTGTGCTAAGCATTAACATGCAAATCTCTTTTAATCCTGGAAACTATCCTGTGAGACGTGAAACATTATCCTTCCCATTATACACGTCAGAAGACTGAGGCTCAGGGTACGGAAGTGACTTGTCCAAGATCAAAAGACCAGAAAGTGGAAAAGCTGAATTTGAATCTATGTTCCTCTCACACTAGATACCCCCAGAATACCTCAAAAAAAGAATGCCTTTGGGAACAACAATGGTGCCTGCTTCACAGTGTTCTGAGGATCAAATAGTTAACACGTATGCCTAGAACAGAGCTACCTACATCAGCAGTCATGTTGTTGTTATTTTATTCACCCACCAATTTATCCTCATTTCCTTTCAGAAGACTAGGGATCAATAAGATTCACATCTCAAAGGCTAAAGGACACTTGAAAACAACCTTTTTTACCTTCCCTCCTTCCTTCTATTCTCCCACTCTCTTCTTGACAGAATCAGGGAGAACCCGTGAGAGCTTCACCTGCAGGTGTCACAGTAGAAATTGAAGCAGGGTATCCGACACTTTCAAAGGCTTATTTCAGGAGTAGAGAAGGAGAAATACTGTACAGAAATTAAGGTCATGGTTGTGGGGACGATATTGTATGTCCTACTGTAAGGAGAATGGGGTGGAGCCTCCATAGCTGGGAGAGCTCAGAGCACGATAGAGGTTAGGGGGTTGGGACATAGGCTGGGCCTGTAAGGAGGTAGCAGAATCCAACTTACATGGTACCCAGGATGAGTTTGGGGGGGTCTCCTACTGTCTCAAGGAGGACCAGGGCACCAGATTTGGGTTGCTTTCTGTTGGAGTGGGGTGGAATTAGCCCACAGAGACCAGAGCCAGTGTCCAGAGCAAAGTTGGAATGAGAATCAAGGAGACTCTGCAGCTGAAAGCAACATCCAGAGAGAGGCAAGTCAGACCTTAGGCAGCAGGAAGGAAGTCGAGATGCAGGCAAGAGGAGTTCAGAGAGGAAGGTCAGTGATGGGACCTGGAGGCTGTCCTCACATCTCACTGAGCCCCAGGGTCATTCTTTGAATGGTTATCTGTGGACCCTCTTATAGGTGAAGGGGGATGGCCTCACCTTCTCTCATTTTTTCCTCATATTCTTAAACTTTGTAAAGTCTTTAAAATTACTTAGGGAAACTACAAGCACTATAAAAACGCGGGACCTGGTTTATATTATTATCTTCTTTGTTTCTCCCAAGTGGGGAAAGGGAGCGAGGTGGATCCTCAGGGACTGAGGCTGGTTCCGAGTTAAAGAACTTCTTTCTAGTCCCTTCAAAGAAAAGAATCCCATCTTTAGATTTGAGAAAAGCCAGAGACAAAACTGACTGTTGGAAAGCAAGTACCACGAGAGTAGGCAGCTCAGGGCCCCACTGCGGGAGGGGAAACCGCACATTAAAGAAATGGTGGAAGTTGCAGAATATCAGGGCTCAAAAGGACCTGCAAGACAATCTTTGCCTGAAGTTTTCAAACCAAATCCTGCAGAGCAAGGGATGCTGCGGAGCTGCTGGGGAGGAGGCTGTGGAGTGGCTCTCGGCCCTTGTTCCTCTTTCAACCTAAACATTTCTACTTTGACATTCTTTAGGTTGGGTTTCTACATTAGACCTTGCTTGAAAAGTGGGTTCTGTTGTTGCTGCGTGAAATGTGCAAAGCACTGCTCTGTTCTGATCTGCCCATGTGCAGGGGAGGAAAGGCAGTCCTAGAGAGCAGAACGCTCCCAGGGCACATGACTGGCTTGAGGCAGAAAAGGGACTTGACCTGGTACCTGCCCTGAGTGTCCAGAAGGGAACAAATGGGAAGAGTCCATTCCAGTAAGATTCTGTTTCCACCTGTGGCAACAGAGGAATTTCCTGAGTCAGAGCAAGTGGCCCGGTAGGACCCCACTGGCTGTCCCTGCCCACGGCCAGCGCCAGGGCTGACCTGCCAACCCATCTCCATTAAATGCTATATCTGATTAACAGCCTGGGACAGGACCAGGCTGCTCTGATTGTTTATTATCTCAGCCAAGAAAGGCTTGACAGGGAGAGAAAAACACCTCTTCATACATTTGCATCAAAATTCTCTCCAACATTTTACTCCAGAGTTGCCATCGTTAGCCCAAGAGCTCTACTATCAACTTTCTATAAATCTGGCAGCCACACTCTTCATTTGCTTATGCCCACGTAGGCTCTATAGCATTTTCTAGGCTGTCGTGACATTCAGAGAGGTGAGGCAGGAGCAAGATGACACGTGGGCTATGGTTGAGCCTTTCGCTCCTCACCTGTGCTGATGAACCAATCTAGGGGTGGTGCAGGTTGGGTGAGTGGGTGTCTACCACTCACTGAGCACGTGCAAACTGGTCTGCACTGCCCTAGGCGCTCTACATATGTATCTCATTTGATCCTCATGACAGCCCTGAGAAGTATTTATTAGTTAGAATAGGCTGGGCTCCGCTGCAGTAATGCATAAACCTTGAAATCTCAGTGGCTTCACACAATGAAAGTTTATGGGTCATGCAAATCCAGGCAGGATTGCAAAATGGATGTATCCTGGGGTCTTCTTTCCCTTCGCTGTTGCTAGGTCTCTCCTATTGTATCTAAAATCAACCTCATCTTGTTACCACTAGGACTGCTTCTTTCCTCCTTATTTATGGTCTAGAGCATACAAGACATTCATCATTTTCCTATTAATGAAACTTTTACCCTATTTCTTGGGAAATAATAAAATGGCTTTACGATGCTGGGGGAAGCCACTCCCTTCCTGCTCAGACTTAGATTACAAAGCATTCTACACTGTGAATGAAGTTAAGGAATATCATACTGGAATTCCTTCTTTTTATTACCTAGGAGAGGAAATTACAAGTCTCATTTCACCCCACCACAAATATAGCTCTTTCATGAAAAATGACAATACTGATTTCATTTATGACATATTAAGAGGGTGAGAAACAAACACTTGAAACACAAATATGTGGTTTAGTAGGTTTGGTAAAACTTTTATTATTAGCTAAACAATCAGGTTTAATGAAGCAATACATCTGCTCGTAAAGAGTATAAGTGATTATTAGAACTACAGACAAAACATCCTACTCACAGAATGCCAAATGGAATGAAAACAGTAATTACGACGCCAAAAATATTGTTAAGTGTTAAAACTGACACCGGGAAAATGAAACACTTTGCTTAATTTTTGATAACATTACATGTTGAGACATGACATGCCTGGCATTTCGATTGACACAAAACCTTGCTTTTTAACTCAAACACATTTCATACTTTCACACTCTGCTTTGCAATATGATTTCCCAAAGTTTGGCCTGGGTCCAGCCTATTGCAGAGTACCACAGGTCCAAGCTGTATTTCCTTTCTTCCTGAATATTAGCTAAACACAGGAGTTTTACATTGTTGTTGTTGTTTTTCCTTTTAAATGCAGGGGATCTGGAATACCATTGCTTAAAAATGTCAGCCTTCTTCCCAAGAGAATCAACATGCTTGTGGACAGAAAGCATAACTCAGGACCCACAGAGCTCTGTTGAACCATATTTCACACAGTGCTCGTAGGATATCTGACCCTATACAAGGAAAATGAAAAGCGGGGACAATTTTATATTTTGTCTGATGTTTGCAGACAATCAAAACATCGCCTAGAAATGGCTTACGATTTCTATTTTAACACACTCCCTGTAATATATGCACGTTTCTACAAACAAAAGAAACCCCACAAATTTCAGCAGGTCGAGAGTCTGAAAGGGCCGTCTCCTCAGGGCGCTGAAATCAGCACCACTTGAACAAAGCAGCCTGTCCTTTTAAGACAAATCCCTCTATAGAAACGCTATAATTTCCCTGTTACAAAGGAGCCTTTTTCCAAGCACGTAAAGTGCCAGTTTGTTCAGTGTGACCTCTGCTTTCACTCTATCAAGGTTGTATCTGATTACAATAGAAGACAGATGAAGGGGATGCCGTTCTGGGCAAAGAAGAAAAAAACTTTCAGTCTTGGGTCACTCGCAAAAGTGGTTCATCACTTTTATTGGCAACGTTCTCAATAACATTCTGGAGTGGTTCTCCTATGTCAATCTGAAAAGATCTGTCTGGGATATACTTTCAGGTGCTTTGGCGTCCTTATTGGAAGTTGATCCACGTGGGTGAATGCTGGGCTGTGTTGCTGCTTTCTTTCCAGAAAACAAGGTGACAGAACAGGAGGAAGTCCCAGCAGAGACTGTGTCCCCGTGGCCTCCTTGCATCTCTGGATCATTTAGTTCCCTAAGCCTGCTCTGACCCACAGTCCCAATCCTACAGGAGTTAATGGGACTTCTGAAGGAAGCAAAGAAAATTATGAATTTCCTTTGTGTTTGTGTTCTTACTGGAGACAGAAAATCATAGTGGTAAAGAGCTCAACAGAGCTGGGTTTTAAATCCCGGCTCTACTACTTACTAATTCTTGCGAGCATTCTATATTATTTGTATTAATTTGGGCTAATCAGCTCTCTGAGCCTCAGTTTCATCATCTACCTCACAGGGTTGTCAAGAGTTGAATAAGATGATGTACATCATTTTCTGGATACAGTGCCCAGGACTTAGTAAGTGTTCAAGAAATGTCTCATGTGATTATTATTCATAAAGCACTTTTAAGAAGGCGATAAAGCCCTGTGAATTCTTGCCTCCCTGAGAACTGTGGGAGGGAGCGTGGTTTCATGTAATGGAAATGGCCTGGACATTGGGGTTAGACTTGTATCCTGTTCCCAGTTCTGAGACCTTGGCTAGATCCTTTTCTCTTTCTGTCACTGAGTTTCCCAAATTTGAAATGGAGACGATACTTTCTACTTCCTAGTGCCTGGCCCATAGGATGATCCATAAATGTTTTTTGAATGCAGGGATGACATAACAAATGTAAGCACTTCGTACGTAGCAGGTGCTTTAAAAACGTCATCTTGTGTTTAGGGGTTGGATCATCTCCATCTCAATGGGTAACTGTGCTCTCCCCAGGAATCGCTCCTGAGCACAACCCAGCCCCACCGCTACGCTTTTGTGCAAACCCTCAGCCCCTGCTGGGAGCAGCAAACTCTTCCCTAATATCCCTGCGGCCACTCAACACTGCCATCCATTCCCTACCCAGTTGTCCTGAGGGATCTCTCAAAAAAGGTGGACTAAGTCATATTGCTCCCCTGCTTGAACGCTCCCATAGCTTCCCACTGTTCTCGGAATGAATCCATGGTCTCCACCCTGGTCCCAGGCTGCCTGTCCAGCCTCATCTGCTGTTCTGCCCTCTGGTCATTCTGACGTGGCGACGCTGTTGTTCCTGCTGTTTCTCTAACTGTTCGCTCTGCCTGGAGTTCTCTTCACCCAGATCTGGCCCCCTCTTTCTCTTCATTCAAGTTTCAGTTCACACGTCTTCCCTCAAAGAAGCTCCTTGAACACCTAGTTTCCCCCCCACCCCATTCACCTCTTGACCATTTCCGCCTTATTGTCTCCATGGCTATTGTCACTCCCAGACACTCTCCTCTTTATTTTTCACCTAGTTTCTTCTCCATCTCCCCCACTGAATTCAACCTCTCTGAGATCAGGTGCTTTGTGAGTGTGGTTCATCCATGCATCACCAGAGCCTCATGCAGTGCAGGACCTGGCATATAGTAGGTGCTCAATCAATGCTGGCTTAATGAATATTGACTGCTCACTGTGTGCTGGGCACTGGCTAAGGTGTCCAGGATTCAGAGATGAATGGCTGTTTTGGTCTCAAAACAGATAAATATTGCAAGAGTGATAAGCTTAGTATATTATGGAAGAAGAAAGGAAAGACAAAGACATGTAAATTAAACGGGGTGATGGTGGGGTGGCCAAAAAGACCTGCATCTTGAACATCATGTACCAAATCATAATGCACTGCCATCAAATTGTTGTACCACGTAAAAATGGATTACATATGAAAGTGCTTTGTAAACACAGGTTTACTACTAATATCATTGTTGCTGATAACCTTGATATAAGGCTGTACATTTGCCCTTATTCCTCTGAGCCTCAGAGGCTATCTCAGGATGGTTCATTTCTCTTCTCTACCCATGCAAAGAAAGCCCTGAACCTTCAAACTCTAACCTCAAGACTTCAAATTCACAAGGAGACCATGGGTGGTAGGTTTAAAAGAGCAGAGAAGCGGCTGTAGGCACAGCCCAGGGAAATAGATGCTGTTGCTGCGGGAAGGACGGTACCCGCTGTCAGAGTTCTCCAGCCTCTCACAGTGTCGTCAGGGGAGATGCTGGCAAGAGGCTCTCAGAGACAAACACAAGAAGAATTGCTGTTAAAAATATTGTGACAAGTTATATGAAGCACTGAGGGATATTCCTGAGTTTCTCAAGAGTAAGGCGATCGTTCTCACAGTCATAAAAGTGCCTTGGCAAGCAAGGACAGTAAATGTAATAAAAGAGGGGGAAATGTTGTCAGAGCTCATAAAGGAGGAGGGTGATTGTGTAGTTACAGTCCTTCATAAAATCCTTCAATGCAGTAGAGGGAGAGAAATTGGGTCAGCAGACGATGCCTCCATCATGCTTGCTAACCTAGACAAGATCGGTCAGCTGAAAAACAACAGGTCCGTGCCATTATTCTAGTGAATAAAGGCGGGCCTTGGGGGAGTGACTTGTCATTTTCGATTCAGCAAAAGACATATTCCAAGAGTAGAAAACGTAATGGACTAGGTTTCAGTGACCTGCCTGATTTTTTTCTGAGTCACTGTGTGGCTTGAGATAGTCACTCAATGTATCATTCAGGGTAATTAACACCAGGTGCCGTAACAAACAACTCTATAATCTTAGCATTCTCACACATGAAATGTTTATTTCTCTGTGACATCACCATGCAGTGTGGTTCAGCAGAGGACTTTGCTCCACATGGTCATTCAGGAACCAAGGCTGGTGGACGTACTGCCATTTTTAGCACATGATTCTCAAGGTCATCCTAGGTATTAACCTCCAACCTGCAGGTGGGAAAGAGAGAAAGGGCATGGAGGACCACATGGGATATTAGTGATCCAGCGATTTATAAACTAAAATTGCAAATTATCTCCTTCCCTTAATGTACAATGGTGGAGCAGGGACAGAAATTTCCCAGTAAAATCTCCCATTCACGAAAGGAGAGAAAAGAAGGCACATGATAGTCGCTGATCCATAGCAATGTGGGAGTCCTGTAGCGCAGACATTGTGAAGCTTCTTTGCCCTAGCAGACGGGGAGGATCCCTAGACTGTTGTTCTTCTCTTTGAGAAAAACCATCATGTCCATTTCCCTCAATGGTCCTGGCTTCACCTTCTGGGTTTTTTTTATTGCTCATTCTTTCCACGACCATGTCTGCAGTAGGTGTTGGGGAGAAGCTCTCCTTGTGGCTGTACAGTTTTTGGAGCCTGCTGTTTGCTTATGCAAGTGTGGAGGACTGAGGGTTGTTTTAAGTCTCAAATCATCAGGGATTTTTTTAGCCTGCATTTATGGTTTCCTTGGTAATACAATCCTCCCCAAACCTTAGTAGACATCTGATCTTTTTGCTTTCAGTCAGTCTACGAGCCAATAACCACACCCAGAGACCTTTCCTGGATGTATTTTTCAAATCCACTTCATTTCTTTGCCTCCTCACCTCTATGCCTTTTTCTCTCAACCTCATGGTACATGAGGCTGTCGGGGTTAAGTGGAAAGACCGCATTCCTAATCTGATCTTTTGTGCAAGTTTTGTTTATCTGTTAGCTTATTTAGATAAAAGGTTTTCTAAATCTTATTTTCTACCACCTGGAATCTAGAATCAGTCAGCTTTTGTGACGCTTCAAGGTCTCACATATGGGGACTCTATTCCCTTTCCTTTTTGCTTATATATCAGCTAATGGTCCCCTGAGAGCATCTTGTTTTTGTACTGTCTTGTCAAACAGCCAATATACGCCAAGCACTCCCGACATTCGATTTTCCACCAGAGATGAGGCCATTATTACCTTCAGATCTAACCCACATCAGATATCTAGCTTCTTGGATCCATCCTGCACCAAATACTGAAATAGTCAGAGTGTGTTTCAGGAATAGAGAAATCCCTCCAGGTGTTCTGAGTAGGAAGGTATTTAATACAGGCAATTAGAATCTTAGTCATTGGAAGTGCTAGGGAGAAAAGGTCAGAGAATCCACTGCCCCCTCATCCAAATCCTCAGAGGAAGAGACAGACATTAAATTGCAATTGTATTAATTTTTTTAAAATTATGAAGCATGTTATGGAGGGAGAACTTCTGGAGTACTCCAAGAGTGTAGAGCTGGGGAATCTAGTGTAATCTAGGGGATGAGGACTAGGCTCCCCTTATTTCCTTTGTTTAGGCTTCAGTAGTGTGATGGGGATTAGCATTCCACATTTCCCTGACACAAGAATTTTGTGAAGAGTGGCTGTCATAAGCCACATTGATTAGATGCCACAGAGCAAAAATTCTAGATAACAGCACAGCATTCTGATTGGAGTACAGTATCTGGATGCAAAACTAATATGTAGAATGTTTTATTCTCCATTACTTCCAAGATCAAATTTGAACTTTTTAGCATGACACGTGGGGGTGTTCATGATCTGACTTTTTACCTCTTAACTTTCCTCTTGTTGGGTACCACTCCCATATTCTGTACCTACCATACAAAATGAATCTTCAGGGGCCTGCCTGGTGGCATAGTGGTTAAATTTGTGCACTCTGCTTTGGCGGACCGGGGTTTGCAGGTTTGGATCCCGGACCAATGCACTGCTTATCAAGCCATGCTGTGGCAGGCATCCCCACATATAAAGTAGAATAAAATGGGCACAGATGTTAGCCCAGGGCCAATCTTCTTCAGCAAAAAGAGGAGGATTGGCAACAGATGTTAACTCAGGGCCAGTCTTCCTCACACACACAAACAGAAAAATTAATCTTCATTCTGTGAACTTGATGTATTCTCTCACTCCTCCTTGCTAGGCTGTGTCATTGACCCAGAATGCCCTCATCTTGAGTGCTCCCCTAATCTGAAGAGAAATTTAAAAATATTTCTAACTAAATTAAATTGAAAATTTAACATCAAAAATTGTTTGATATGGTGAAAGCAGTGCTGTGAGACAAATTTATAGCATTATATGCGTATATTAGAAAAGAAGAAAGATTTGATGAAATTGAAAGCAGGAAAGCAATAGAAAAAAGCTGGCTCTTTGAAAAGATCAAAAGAATTTAATAAATTCCTAGCCAAGTTAACCAAGGGGGAGGGGTGGGGAAGGGAGAATATACCAATTACCAATATCAGAAATAATATCATCACTACTTATCTCATGGATGTTAAAAGATAAAAAGGAATACTATGAATAATTTTCTTTGGTGACAGATGAAATAGATCAATTTCTTGAAAAAATGTAAACTATCAAAACTCAAACAAAAAGAAAAAGATAATCTGAATAAGCCTATATCTATTAGAGAATTTGAATTAATAATTAATAACCTGCCAAAAAAGAAAGGACCAAGTCCAGATGGTTTCATTGGTGAATTCTACAAATATTTAAGGAAGAAATTATACTTCTCCATAATCTCTTCCATAAAATAGAAGCAGAGAGAACACTTTCTAACTCATTCTATGAAGCCAGCATTACCCTAATATCAAAATCAGTTTAAGAAATTACAATAAAAGAAAGCTCTAGATCAACAGCTCTCATGAAGATAGGTGTAAAAATTTTCAATAAAATGTTAGAAAATCAAACCCAACTGTGAGTAAACAGAATTATATACCTTGACCAAGTGGGATTTATTCCGGGTGTAGAAGGTTGCTTTTACATTTCAAAAATAACCAATGTAAACCACCATATCAACAGGCTAAAGAAGAAAACTCACAGGATCATATCGATTTATGCAGGCAAACCTTTTGACCATACCCATTCATGATAAAAACTTTCAGCAAACTATGAATAAAAGGAAACTTCCTCAACTTGAAAAGGTACAACTACACAATACCTACACAACTACACAAGTTTGGTAATACCTAACTTAATGGAGTGAAACTAGATGATTTCCTTCTAAGATCAGGAGCAAGGCAAGAATGTCCTCTCTTTCCATTCTTATTCAGCATCACACTAGAAATCCTACTAGTGCAATAAGACAAAGAAAAAAAGACTTAAAAAAGGAAATAAAAGGTATACAGATTGGGAAGGAAGAAATAAAATTGTCTTTGTTCACAGATGACGTGTTTTCTATGCAGAAAATCTTAAAGAATAGCCAAGAAATGTCTGGAAATAATAAGCGATTATAGCAAGGTTGCAGGATACAAGATTAATATAAAAAGTGAATTGCTTTCCTATATAACAATATTGAACAATTGGAATTGAAAATTCATGCTATTTATAATAGTACCCCCAAAATGAAATATGTAGGTATAAAAGTAACAAAATATGTACAGGATCTGTAGGTGGAAAACTACAAAATTCTGATGAAAGAAATCAAAGAAGATCTAAACAAATGGAGAGATATTCCCAGGTTGGAAGACTCAATATTATGAAGATACAAATTCTTACAACTTGTTCTATAGATTAATGCAACCTAATGAAAATCCCAGTAAGATATTTCGTAGATCTTAACAAAATGATTCTAAAGTTTATAGGGAAAGGCAAAAGACCAAGAACAGTCATCACAATACTGAAGAAAAAAGAATGAAGTTGGAGGACTGAAAATATCCAATTTCAAGACAAATTATAAAGCTACAGTAATCAAACTGCATGGTATTGGTGAAAGAGTAAACACATCAATCAACAGAATAGAGTCCAGAAACGTACCAGGACAAATATGGTTAACTGATCTTTGACAAAGGAGCAAGGGCAATTCAATGGAGAAGGGATAGTCTTTACAACAAATGGTGCTGGAAAAATTGGATGTCCACATGCCAAAATGATAATAATAATAACATAGACTCAGGCCTTACGTCTTTCAGAAATATAAACTCAAAATGGACCACAGAGCTAGATGTAAATGCAAAACTATAAAACTTCTAGAAGAAAACATAGGAGAGAATCTACATTTACTTTTGCTCTGTAGAAGATACTGTTAAGATTTTGAAAAGCCAAGCAACAGAATGGAGTAAAATACTTGCAAAACACATATCTAACAAAGGACTTCTATTCAAAACATACAAAAAACTCTTGAAACTCAATAATACAAAAACAAATAACTATTTAAAAATGGGCAAATAACTTGACATTTAAAACACAAACGACCCAGTTAAAAAATGGGCAAAGGACTTGAGTAGATGTTTCTTCAAGGAACAGTGCAAATGGCCGATGAACACATCAAAAGATGTTCAGCATCACTAATCACTAGGGAAATGCAAATCAAAACCACAATAACATACCACCTCACACTCATTAGGATGGTTACTATTAACAAAATAGAAAATAACAAGTAATGGTGAGGATGTGGAAAAATTGGAATTCTTTTTTGTTTTTTAATTTTTGTTTATTGCAGTAACATTGGTTTATAACATTGTAAAAATTTCAGGTGTACATCATTATACTTATATTTCTGCATAGATTACATCATGTTCACCACCAAAATACTAATTACAACCCATCACCACACACATGTACCGAATTACCCCTTTCACCCTCCTCCCTCCCCCCTCCCCCTCTGGTAACCACCAATCCAATCTCTGTCCCTATGTGTTTGTTTATTGTTGTTATTATCTACTACTTAATGAAGGAAATCATACGGTATTTGACCTTCTCCCTCTGACTTATTTCACTTTGCATTATACCCTCAATGTCCATCCACGTTGTCACAAATGCCTGGATTTCATCGTTTCTTATGGCTGAGTAGTATTCCATTGTGTATATATACCACATCTTCTTTATCCATTCGTCCCTTGATGGGCACTTAGGTTGCTTCCAAGTCTTGGTTATTGTGAATAACGCTGCATTGAACAGAGGGGTGCATGTACCTTTACAAATTGGTGTTTTCAACTTCTTTGGATAAATACCCAGCAGTGGAATAGCTGGCTTAATCTCCAAAATATATAAAGAACTCATGCATCTCAACAACAAAAAAACTAACAACCCAATTAAAAAATGGGCAAAAGACCTGAACAGACATTTCTCCAAAGAAGATATACAGATAGCCAACAGACACATGAAAAGATGTTCAAAATCCCTATCAGGGAAATGCAAATCAAAACTACAATGAGATATCACCTCACACCCGTCAGAATGGCTATAACAAGACAGGAAACAACATGTGTTGGAGAGGATGTGGAGAGAAGGGAACTCTCATACACTGGTGGTGGGAGTGCAAACTGGTGCAGCCACTATGGAAAACAGTATGGAGATTCCTCGAAAAATTGGAATTCTTGTACACTGTCAGTGGGCATGTAAAATGGTACAGCCACTACGAAGACAGTATAGTGGTTCTTCAAAGAATTAAACAGAATTATCATACTATGATCCAGCAATTCCACTTCTAGGTATATACCCAAAAGAATTGAAAGTAGAGACTTGAAGAGATGTTTATGCACCCATGTTTACAGCAGCATTATTTGCAATAGCCAAAAGGTGGAAGCAACCCAAATGTCCATTGATGGATGAATGGATAAACAAACTGTGGTCTATACATACAATGGAATATTATTTAGCCTTAAAAAGGAAGTAAATTCTGACTCATGTTACAATATGGATGAACCTTAAAGACATTATGCTGAGTGAAATAAGCTAGACACAGAGGACAGATATTTTTGGGTTCTACTTATATGAGGTTCCTAAAATAGTCAAATTCATAGAGACAGAAAGTAAATTGGTGGTTACCAGAGGCTGTGGGGAGGAGGGAATGGGGAATTATTGTTAAATGGGTGTAGAGTTTTAGTTTTGGAAGATGAAAAAAGTTTTGGAGATGGATGTTGGTGATGTTTGCACAAGAATGTGAATGTGCACTTAAAAATGGATAAAATGGCAAATTTTGTATTATATATATTTTACCAGGATTCTAAAAAAATGGACAAAAAAATCTGAACAGATATGTCACCAAAGAAGATATACAGAAGGCAAATAAATGTGTGGAAAGATGTTCAACATCATTTGTCATTAGGCAATTACAAATTCAATCCACAATCAGATACTACTACACATCTATTAGAATGGTTCACATAATAAAACAACTGAAAACACAAATTTCTGGCAACAAGCACACCTACCCCCCTGATCTTGGTTGCTAACACCATTCTCCAATAAAAGGAACCAGGATTCCTTGGAGAAATAGATGATTCTAAGACTGGAGCATGAAATGTGCAAGACGAGCCTTGTAATGCCAGAAAGTAAGGAAGCGTTAAAAAAAAAAAACGAGTTACAGTGGTGGAGGGGAATCTATCAAAGGGACACAGGAGACAACTGAAAGAACTCCCAATGGCCAAAGCTGGAACAATTCATGCAAAAAATTAAAGTACTATTGGATTATAACCCAAAGTATGAAGTAAATATTCGTGAGTCCATACTGACAGAAATAAATGGTTGAATAAATAAACAAGTGGGAGAGAATAGACAATTCTTCAGTGCAGAAGAATTCCAAGTAATTTATGTGGAAGGTGGAAGATACTCCACCTTCAAGAAAGTAGAGCATAGTGCCCCACTCCTTAAGTGTGGGCTGTGCATAGTGACTTTCTTCTTAAAAATACAATAGAGAAAGCGGGAAGAAAAGAGTAACTGTACAATGGAGAAACTTGACACACACATCTCAGCCAGGTAACCAAGGCTAACATTAACAGTGATAAGTCATGTTGATAGTATGTACCCTTGATTCAATATGATAAAAATGGCACTTTTCCTCTGTAGTCTTTCTCCCCAAACCCCATAACCCCAATCTAATCATGAGGAAAATGTAAGACAAATTCCAGTTAAAGAATATTCTACAAAATACTTGACCAGTACTCATCAAAACTGCCATGGTCGTCAAAAACAAGGAACGTCCAAGAAACTGTCACAGTCAAGAGGATCCTAAGGAGACAAGATGAGTAATCGTAACGTGATATCCTGGAAAAGAAAAGGTCATTAGGTAAAAACTAAGGAAATCTGAATAAGTATGGGCTTTAGTTAATGACAATGTATCAATATTGGTTTAATTGTAACAAATGTACTATACTAATGTAAAATATTAGTAATAGGGAATATTGAGTGTGGGGTATATGGAAATTCTCTGTATTCACAATTTTTCTGTAAATCTAAAACTGCTATAAAGTCTATTTAAAAACTGAAAAAAACAGCTTATGCTTGACAAATTACACAATAAAATTGAAGATAATCAAATTATTGGAATAAATTATTGTAAATATTTTCATCAATATCCAGAATATATAAAGAACTTTTGTTGTTAATTATTAAGAAAACCAAAAAGTACAATAGAAAAATGGGCAAAGTCACAGAAGAAACACATACGGCCAATAACCACATGGAAAAATACTTAACTTCTCCAATTTCTAAAGACATTCAAAGGAAAATAAGTTGACATTTTTTGCCTCTCATTTTGGCAAAGATTAAAGATTGATAATCCTGGGCTGGGAAGACATACAGAGATATGCACTTTCATACGTTGTTGATGGGAGATGAATTGGTAAAGACTTTTTTAAAGGAAATTTGACCATAGCTATCAAAATTTCAAACGTACCCTTCAAGAGTTCTACTTCTCTAAAAACATCCTAAAAAAAGATTCATTCTTGGGCACAAATATGTTAATTCTAAGATGTTAACTGGAAATTTATTTTTAACATTGAAAAGTAGAAACAACCTAAAAGCCCATTAGAAGGGAAGAAGTTAAACAATTCATGCCATGTCCAAGAAAAAGTCTCCCCCATTCAAAAAGGGCCAGGCACTATGTAGAACTATTGCTAAGAAATATTTTAAGAGAAAACAGCAATTTGCAGAACCATGCTTATATTACTATCTCTTGCATGTATTTATACAGATTTATGTGTGTTTAAGGGCTTAGGAAAAGTACTGGAAGACCAAGCAACAATAGGTCAAATCTGTCTCCTTTGGGGAGCGGAAAGGGTAAGAGGGACTTTCTTTTTTTGTTTGTTTGAAATATTTATATTCCATTTTATATTGGGATATAATTAACATATAACATTATGTTAGTTTCAGGTGTGTAACATAATGATTTGATATTTGTGTATAATGTGAAATGATCACCATAATGTTTAGTTAATATCCATCACCACACACAGTTACAAATTTTTTTTCTTGTGATGAGATCTTTTAAGATCTACACTCTTAGCAACTTTCAAATATGAAATAGAGTATTATTAATTATAGTCACCATGCTGTACATTACATCCCTAGGACTTATTTATTTTATCACTGGAAGTTTGTACCTTTTGACTACCTTCACCCATTTTGCTCACCCCTCACCCCCTGCCTCTGGCAACCACCAATCTGTTATTTGTATGTATGGGTTTGTTTGTTTGTTTTTTCAGATCCCACATACACAGGAAATCATATGGTATTTGTCTTACTCTGACTTATTTCACTTAGCATAAAGCCCTCAAGGTCCACCCATGCTGTCCCAAAGAAGGCAAGAATTCCTTCATTTTTTATGACAAATAATATTCCATTGTGTACGCGTGTGTGTGTGTGTGTGTGTGTGTGCGTGTGTGTATTTTCTTTACCCATTGATCTATCGATGGATGCTTAGGTTGCTTCCATGTCTTAGCTATTGTAAATAATGTTGCAGTGAGCGGGGGTGGGGCAGGGCAGATATATTTCTGAGTTAGTGTTTTCTTTGGAAGAATATCCAGAAGTAGAATTGCTGGATCATATGGTAGAAGCATCCAGGAGTACATATAGGCTCCCTAGGTTCTGCGACTCTGGAATTGAGATGGGTGTAGAAAGGTGTTAGATTGTTGTGTCAGCTCTTAGGGCCCAAAGGTGATCTCCACCTTTCCAGCCACTTGACCAACAGATTTTGCCGCTAACAGACTATGTTCTTTGACAAGTCATGTGACCTCTCAGGGACTTCGTTTTACTCTGTAAAATGAGGTGCATGGGCAGCACCAGTGGCTTCCCAACTTTTGTTCGCTGCAAAACACTTCCTTCAACAAATGTTTGCCTGAAAGTCTACTATTTAAATGGAATTGAAGCATTGCTCTCCTTAGAGTAGGCGGCCCTGGAGAAGAGTTGGTGGATTCCGATGTGATCCTTGAAGCATACCTTGATATTTCTGGACCAGATGGTGTCTATATTCCCTTGAAACATTGAGAATTATAGAATTGACATGCTAGAAGGGACTCTTATCTGCCAGTTTACCTCCAAAATAAATTTCTGCTGGTCTACGGGGAAATGACAAAATAAGGGCAAAATCAGGATAGTTCTAGTGAATGGTACTCCCAACCCTAGAGTAGTGCAGTGCATAACCTATACAATCATTCACAGCAGTCCTGAATGCGGTGTGCATTTGTCTAAGGTTCCCACCTTGCCTGTCTTGCAGGGAATGTCCTTTATCTGATGCTGAGTTCTTCCTACTTTCTTGGGGTTTTGAGGGAAGGCTGAAATGTCCTTTCTTTGTGATATTATATGGCAGTTTTTTTTTAAATTATTTTTTATGTTTTCACTTTGAAAAACACAAAATTGGCCACTCTATGTTTGCCTTTGAAATATTCTTTGAAGTTTTGTTGATACATCAAATTGCAAAGTCTGGGAAGCCATGGCGGACTGTAGGACTCCTTCCTCCACATAGCATCCCTGGTGCTTGGGCTGCAGCAGCCGCGCCACTGCCAGCCAGCTTCAGGGGCATGGACTGTGAGTTCTCTTTAAGTTGAATACGAACCAGTCTGGTTCTTGTCTGCACTTTGGGAACAGTCAGAGATGGGAAGGGATATATTTATAGAGAAAAGATCTTTAGCCTCAAGGGTGGAGAGTCTTGATTATGATTCCGGCTTTGACACTGAGCAGGTCATGTAACTGGTCCTCAGTGTGCAAATCAAAATAGGAAAAATAAGACCAGTTTCTGCTCCGTCACAAGGGTATGGCGAGGTTCAAATAACTAATGGATGTAAGTGCCCACGGACAGTAAAATATCCCAGACACGTACGTTAGGACTTGGTTGTCAAGAGTAGCAATGATGGTAATGTAGAGATCATTATTGTTGGGTCCTTCCTGCTGGCTCCAGGGTTGCCTGCTGTGAGAGGCCCCTGTGGAGCAGCTCTTTACTGACCGTGATCCCACCAGGGTCCTCGGAGGCTGGATCTGCCTCTGAGACCCACTCACTCCCCTTGTCTCTCCTTCTGCAAAGTCAAATGTTAATATGCCCAGCTCCTTTGTGCTCCTTGTTAATAGAAGTCCTTGTCTTTCAGCAGTGGCCTTGCTTGCTGTCATCAAAAAGGGACATGTGGAGATGTTTTGCATTACTCCAAGTGACAGGCTGGAAGCATGTCCCTCCCCTCACTAGCCTTGGGTTCACTTTCTGGTGAGAACGGCTCTGAACATGAGCTTCAGGACTTGCCTCCTGCAGCTCCATCCTCCATCGCATGGCCCTGGGACACGATCAGTATGCCAAAGAGATGAAGGAACCAGATGATGGTGATGATAATGACGATGATGATGAAGAGCAGTTACCATGCCCCAAGCACTGCTCTGAGGCCCTTATATGTATTAACTCATTTAATTCTCACCCCAAGTCTATGAGGCAGGAACATAACTATGCTCACTTTGCAGAAGAGGAAATGAGACACCATGAAATCCAAGTTCATTTGGCTAAGAGGCTTTAGGGCTGAGATTTAAGCCCAAGAATTCCTTGGGTTCAAAACATTGGCACTTGGCCACTAAACCATATTATGCTGTCCTATAAAAAAAAAAAAAGGTAAGGGTTTTGAAGTGGATCAATTGCAAGTTCCCTCTCTCAGTCCCTCTGGTCCTGCCTCATCAAATATCTCATCTTGGATGTACTTACTCCCTGAGACCCTAGGCCTTTGCATGTGCTTTCCACTTTGTCTGGAGAACATCTGTCCAATTTCACCTGGACAAATTCTAACCACCCTCATGACTCAGGTCAAAGGCCCCTTCTTCCAGGCAGACTTCTGTGAACATTCCTTCTCTGGATTCCCACAGCCCCCTGAGCTTTGGGTCTCATAGCTCATTACAGTGCCCTGTCTTTGTTGGATTACCTCTCTGGGGACATTTTGTCATTGGCCAGACTCTGGAGCCAGGCTCCTTGAAACTGAATCCTGGCTCTGCCACTCACTCCTTGGGTGACCTTGGAGTTGATCTAAACCTCTTTGCTTGTTGATCTGTAAAATGGGGAGGATTAGATGAATCCATTTCATTACAGCACTTAGAACAGTGTCTGGCACATAGTAAGAGTTTTACATCTATTCACCACTAAACCCCAAACACTGTCACATCTCGTTTTTGAATCCCCACTGCTGGTATAGTGTCTGGCACATCGTAGGTGCTCAGTAAACATTTGTGAACTAAGTGAACACAGTAAAAATAGCTCCTGGGAGGAGGCACAGGGACTCACAGGCACACCTCAGAGACCAAGAAAGCTCCTTCCCATGAATAGGAGAGGGATGCAGAGTAAAAAATCCCCTGCTGCATCCTAGACAAGTGGAGTGGGGCGGGGAAGAGCAGCGGGCAGAGCTATGGAAGAAAGTAATAAGGATATACACTCTTACATGTATAATCATGGCGGCAGAAAGGGACGGGTGTGGCTGCTGAAGACCAACATGGTGTAAGGGAGAAAGTGCTAGGCTGAGAGTGAGAAGGCTGCTCTGTTATCAGTGGGCTGGGTGGCCATAGACCAGCTTATGACCCTCTGCATGCCTGAGTTCTCCCATCTGCCAAGTGGGGGGCAGGAATTGGCAGTTGTTATGGACTGATTATTTGTGTCTCCCCCAGATTTCTCTGTTGAAGCCCTTCATATGTGATGGTATTACGAGGTGGGGCCTTTGGGATGATTAGGTCACGAGGGTAGGACCCTGGTCTGATGGGATTAGTGCCTGAGAAAAGGCCATGTGAGGATATGACAAGGAGGCCATCTACAAGCCAGGAAGAGGGCTCTCACCAGAACCCAACCGTGCTGGCACCCTGATCTCAGACTTTCAGCCTCCAGAGCCGCGAGAAAATACATTCTGTTGTTTTAGCCCCCCAGTCTCTGGTATTTTGTTAAAACAGCCAGAGCTGGCTACAGCAGCAGTCCAACCTCTTTCGTCTTTCTGTAACACGCCTTATTCTCTCAGCAGTACACTTTGAAACACGCCTGCATCCCCATGTGTATATCAGTGAGCTTGTTTTATCTTCTCTGTGATATGCCATTGCACAATAAGACCACAAGTCATTGATACAGTTCCTTATGGAAGGACAGTTAGGGAGCTTCCAAGGTGTTAGCTTTTACAAAACCTGTGGCAATGAACTTCTGGGTGCATATCTTTTATGCTCACACTGGAGTGTTTCTCTGGAGAGTCTATCTATGAGTGGATGGCTGGGAATTTCTTGTGCATATGCTTTATTAGAAGTTGCCAAATGGCTCTGCAATGTTGGTTGCACCAATTTATACTCCCAAGCTGGGAGGATTTTAGGATGTCTTTGAACACCGATGTTCTGCGAATTTATTTCCTCCCTTTCCCATAGCCGTATTGCATTCTCCTGGAAGGGAGCAAAGCACTCTGGGACCTTAGGAGGCTGCAGCTATACAGTAAGAGTGATGCCGTTTGCCAGGGCCCAGAGAAGGACACAGCTTCTGGAGGACAGTCACGGGTAATGAAAACAGCTGTTTCCAGCTCTGCAACTAGTCCCCTGTTACTTTGGGCAGGTCTTCACCTTTCAGCACCTGGGAAAGTCAGGCCATTTTTATTTTAATTGAGTGCTGGGAGCTATATGAGGTGGAAGATGTTACTAACCAGTTGAACATATTCACTGAATCCCTATGATGTGCCAGCAACTGTAAGAATCCTGGGGGACGCAGAGATGATGTCATTTCCATATGTTTCCTCTCACTAGGACTCATAGATCAGCTAGACGAATCTTGGAGGCAGGTGATTGCTGACGTGGGCTTAGTTGCTCAAAGAAGCCATGAGAAACTCCAGGCTCTCTTACCTTCCCATTCCATCATCAGTCTTTTCATTTTCATGCTCTTCACTTCATGGTTGCAAAGTGGCTGACACAGCTCCAGGCATCACACCATGTTTAAGGCAATAAAAAGGGAGCAGAAGCAATTCCAAAGGGTGATGTCCCTTTCATTAGGAAAGCAAAAGCTTTTTCAGAAATTCCCAGCAGTCTTCCCTTTACATCCTATTGGCCAGCACTACATCTCATTGTAATTCCTAGCTACAAGGGAGGCTGGAAAGTATCTTTCTAGCCTCCACAATGGGAGACAGTAAGGGAAAAATGGGTGGTGACAGTTATTAGGCTAGCCAGACTACAGTGTCTGCCATATATGCTCTAATAGTATCTGAAATTTTTCTCTGCAGCACTTACTACAATAGAATTTAGAGATGATTTGTGTTAATTTTTTAAAAAGGTGGATGTTCCTCTGTGTTTTAAAACATTGGATGCTCTGAGAGGGCAGGACTGAGTCCACTTCCACACAGTTCCTAGCACAGTGCATGGCCCAAATTACGTGGTTAATGAATGTCCTCTGTGAGTTACAGGACACTATCTGCATTTTTCCTATTTTTCCAGATTCCACAACCCACTTGTTCCCTGCAGTCCTCATTAGCTCCCTTTTGAGGCTCCCTCCAAGGTGCACCCATCACTCTTCTTCCCCCTCCCACTGCCCCTCAACCCCAGGTTACCCTCTAAGAACAATCACTTGCGACCCTTTGATGGAGAGGGAGAGTGGACAGTGGCTGGTCCAGCCAGACACTAATTGAGAAGCTTGAAAGCAGATTTGGTTTCTCTGAGCTTGGCTGAGTCGGGTGGAGGCTGGGAGCTAGAAGGGTGCAGTGGAGAGGCGAGGTCAGCTGTTCGAGGGAGCATAGACTCAAGCTGGTTTCATGGGACGGGGAGAGGGGATTGTCAGAGTGGGGCTTCAGCCTGTGATTGCAGCGTCATGAGTTTAAATACAGCAAGAGACTAGGTTTACAGCAAGAGACTAGGTTTAAGTACAAGCTGATCAGGAGTAGGCTAGAGGTTTGGGGCAATTGTCCAGAAGAGTCTCTACTTTGCAGGCCAGTGATCGCATGGAGCAAGTGGGGATCGGCCTGGGTTAGAGGGCCGGGAACAGTCCAGAGGATGCTTAATACGGCTCCTGCTCTTGTGGGGCTTATAGTAAATGAAAAAAGACTAACCAATGATAAGAGTGCAAGGAGGGCCGAGATGGACAACCACAGTGTGCTCTAGGCACCCATGATAGCAAGATTCTTTAGCAATCACTGGCATTTCTCCTTGGACAGAGGGACCAGGAAGAGCAGGAACCCCGGAAACTTAGGGACCAGAAGCTCAGTAACAAGTAGAACTCAAGGTGAGGAGCCCTGCACTGTCAGTGTGGGCCCCCATCCACTCTGGCTTCTGCAGCCTTTCTGTAGTTTTGCCAGAGAAAGAGCCGATATTGGAACAAGCTGAAGGTTTTGGTCATGCTCTGTCATGCACTCCCTCAAGTCCTGATCTGAATCATTATCTCTGTCTAAAGATATTCAGAATTGTGGCAAAGCCTCAGGAAGATGGTATAGGGCAGAAATTGACAAGCTGATCCTGAAATTCTCAAGGAAATGCAAAGTTCCCAGAATAGCCACAACAATATTGAAAACAAACAAGGTTGAAGGACTCATAATTCCTGATTTCAAAACTCACTAGAGGGGCTGGCCCAGTGGTATACTGGTTAAGTTTGCACATTCCACTTCAGTGGCCCGGGGTTTGTGGGTTTGGATCCCTGGCATGGACATACGCACTGCTTGTCGAGCCATGCTGTGGCAGGCATCCCACGTATAAGGTGGAGGAGGATGGGCACCAATGTAAGCCCAGGGCCAATCTTCCTCAGCAAAAGGAGGAGTATTGGCAACAGATGTTAGCTCAGGTCTAATATTCCTCATCAAAAACAAAAAAAAAAAACATAAAAAACTCACTAGAAATCTATAATGTTTAAGACAGTGTGGTAATACCATAAAGCTAGACATATGGATCAATGGAATAGAATTGAGAGTATAGAAATAAGCCCATACATTAACAGTTAATTGATTTTTGAAGAGAATGCCAAGACAATACAATGGGAGAAAAACAGTTTTTATCAAAAAAAAAAAATGGTGCTGAGACAACTGGATATCCATATACAAAAGAATGAATTCGGACCCCTACCTCACACTACATATAAAAATTAACTAAAAATGGATCATAGACTGAAAATGAATAATAGATCAAAATGTAAGCGCTGAAACCATAAAACTTTTAGAAGAAAACATAAGTGTAAATCTTTGGATTAGGCAATGGTTTCTTAGCTATAACACCATAAGCACAATAAGAAAAAAATAGATATATTAGACTTCATTAAAATTAAAAACTTATGTGCAAAGGACACTATCAAGAAAGTTAAAAGACCATCCACAAGGAAGAAAATATTTGCATTTCTTATATCTGATAAGGGACTAGTATCCAGAATACATAAAGAACACTTACAACTCAACAACAAGAAGATAAATGACCCAACTAAAAAAATGGGCAAATGATTTAAATAGACAGTTCTCCAAGAAGATATACAAATGGCTAATAAGCATATGAAAAGATGCTTAACATCATCAGCCATTAGAGAAATGAGTCCACTTCACACCCACTAAGATGGTGTTATAGACTGAATGTTTGTATCCCCCCCCCCACCGATTCATGAAGTCCTATCCCTAGTGTGATGGCATGTGGGGGTGGGGCCTTTGGGATGAGGATGAAGCCCTCATGAGTGGGATTAGTGTCCTTATAAGAAGAGACAAGAAAGAAATGATCTCTCTCTCCTCCATGTGAGGACACAGCAAGAAGATGGCAGTCTGCAAACAAGGAAGAGAACCCTCACTGAACACTGAATCTGCTGGTGCCTTGATCTTGGACTTTGCAGCCAGCAGAACTATGAAAATAAATGCTTGTTGTTTAAGCCACCAAGTCTATGGTATTTTTATTATAGCAGCCCAAAGTAAGACAGATGGCTATACTAGACAGACAATAACAAGTGTTAGTGAGAATGTAGAGAAATTGCTGGTTGGAATGAAAAATGGTGCATCCACTTTGTAAAACAGATTGAAAACTCTTCAAATAGTTAAACAGAGAATTATAATATGACCCAGCAATTCTACTCTGAAGTATGTACTCAAAAGAATTCAACACCTGAAATTTATACAATATTATAAACCAATGTTACTGCAATAAACAAAAAATTAAAAAAAAAAAGAATTCAAATAAGTGTTCAGACAAAAATTTGTATATGCACCTTCACAGCAGCATTGTTCATAATAGTTGAAAAGTGCAAACAACACAACTGATGAATGGATAAACAAATGTGGTGTATCCATACAAAGGAATAATATTCAGCTACAGGAAGGAATGAAGTAATGGTACAATATAGACAAACCTTGAAAACATTATGCTAATTGAAAGAAGCCAGACACAAAAGCCCACATATTTTACGATTCCACTTATACAAAATGTCCAGATAGGCAAATCTATAGTGCCAGAAAACAGATTAGTGATTGTCAGGGGATGAAGGGAGGGATTAATGGAGACTGACTGCTAATAGGTACCAGGTTTCTTTTAGAGTGATGGAAATATTCTAGAATTAGATAGTGGCGATAGTTGCACAATTCTATGAATAGGCTAAAAACCACTGAATTATACATTTTAAAAGGATGAATTTTATGATATGTGAATTATATTTTAATCACCATCATCATCATCATCATCATAAAAAGACAGTGTAGGGCAGAGGCTCTCTAAATGCTAGATTTGGTAAACTTTCAATGTTTCAAAGTAATTTGAGGACTGACATGGTTTGCCAATTTTTAAAAAAATTTTGCTAAGATGTTAAAAAGTAAAAAAAAAAAAAAACTCCACTCTCTACTACCACCATAATTAAAAAAAAAAAAAGAAAATTCTGATTTCCCACATCAGAAAGAGGGAAGGACATACCCATAGAATAAAGCTCATTTCTTTAAATTTACTAAATTTAGTTTTATGGAAAATGTACTACATTCATTTATTCATTCCAAAAATGCTGATGGAGCATTTAGTCCACCTCAGGCACTGTGCTCGGCTTTGGGTGGGGCTGATTGCCAGCTGGAACCCAATAGCACAGGGTAATGACCATCCTCGGCTCTGATTGGCAGGGAACTGCTGTGCCATACCAGCTGTGACATGTTTTTGAAATTATCCTTCACACTGGATGTATAGAGGAGAACAAAATGAACATTGTCTTTTCCTCATGGAAAGTACAGGCTTCTAGCAAGACATACACAGAAATCTATGATTAAAGATTTTGACAAATGCTCTGAAAAATAAGAATTGGAACCACAGAGGATGCACTTATGGTGGTTAACAGGAAAGGATTCTCAGATGCTTGCTTTTTCTTATTTCACCCTGGACTGGTGAAAACTTCACAGATCTGTACTGGTCCGGATCTGGGACACACTAAGGTAGGTGAAAGGGTTCCATGAAAAATGTGCAAAGTGACAAGTTTTAAATGAGAACGTAGGATTATGACTGAAGTTGTTTGCACTACAATGCAGAGGTGTCTCTTTGTCCCTGCCACCTGCCTGGGGAATCTTTCAAAGCAAGAAGCCAATCTGGTGGGAACAGTCGGACAAGAAGGTGAGATCTGTGAGCGCATTATGTTTCTTGCCACTCTCGCAGGGAAGCTGAGAGAGCTTGCCTAACAGCCATCACTTCTCTCCAATCAGCACATCTTCTAGGCAGGCAGTGTGTTCCTCCAGCTGACGATGGGAGGAAGAAAAGAAATGAACGTAGACTGATTGCCTCTGGGGTGTCAGATGCCCTACCAGCGCTGTATATTTGCTCTCAGCCCCTCTCTTGACTACAATCACCCGAGCTCCCTTCTGATGGCCAGGGACATGGACTGCCAGGGCTATGAGCCAGAAAGGAGATTTGTTTTCTCTGAGCTGGAGCCTTGGCCTAGGGCTGCTTCCTGAGCAAAGAGGAAAGCTAAGAGCTGGAAGGGTGAACCAAGGTCAAGTGCAGGAGGAAAGCCGAGGTCTCAATCTTGGTTAACCACAAAGGGACACCACGTTCTTTGAGGTGGGAGTGTCAGAGGCTGAATGGAGAGATGAAGTAGATGGGCCTTATCCTCAATTTACAGAGGATTAAATAAATTAATCTTCTCTACAATATTCCTTACAGAACAGATATAATTCATCAAAATAACCGGTTGAGACATAAAACACATAAAACACAAATAACCAAACTTGATTGTCCAAATTAAAAAGACGATTCTTTAGGCCGGGGAGTCAGTAAACTATGGCCCTTGGACCAAATCCAACCCACAGCCTGTTTTGTAAATAGTGTTATTGGAGCCCAGCCACACCCATTCATATACGTATTGTCTATGGCAGAGTTGAGTGGTTGTAATGGAAACCACATGGCTCACAAAGCCTAAAATATTTACTATCTGGCCTTCCACAGTGTAAGTTTGCAAACTCCTGCTCCAGGCCTCTGGTACACTTAATTTAATCTACCCAGACACATTGCATTCATTCATTCATTCATGCAACACATGCTAATTGAAAGCTCACTATGAAATGTGCTAGGAGCTGGGAGAGGAGAGCTAGAAGATCCAGTCCTTGCCTTCAGAGACCTCTTAGTTATTGCTATGTAGGTGGTAATTTCTATGAAAGTGGTAAGCAGAGCAGGCCGTTGCAGAAGTTCCCAAGAGGATATCTAGCCCAGGTGGGGTGGGGTGGGAGGTCAGGGTGGGCTCCCAGGTGATATGATCTCTGGCTGAGTTTGCCTGAGAATAAGTTGCTGGGCTGCCTGTCTGCTCAAAGCGAGGGCCCTGGACCAGCAGCATTGATACCTGAGTGCTTGTTAGCAACACAGTGTCTCCAACCACCTGCCCACCCTCTCCTCAGGTATGAATCTGCATTTTACCAAGCTCCTCGGGTATTTCTTTTGCATATTAAAATGTAAGAAGCTTTGATTTAGGAAAAGTATGTTCCAATTACATTCACTTGTGTCCCCACCAAATAGTTCACACAACTGGCCATGGCCTTTAGAGAAGGCCTTGGGTTAGTGGCCAAATGGATCCTTTCCCAATGGTGCCTCAGACTTTGAGGGCCTGGCAGGCCAATGTCTGGGGCACAGGTGGGGTAGGCAGGCTCAGGAGGTGGGAGCAGCAAGGAGGGAGAGAAACTAGCAGGTTATGTGTGAGCCAAAGTCCTTATAGATGCTGCAGTTCAAACTGAGGAGACCCCAGGCAGCTGTCAAGGTTACAGGCCAGGAAGTAGGCCAGATGCGAGAGATGAAATCAAGAGTGGGGAGCCCGTGGGACCCAAACAGGGGTGAAAAGAACAGCAAAGCAAAGCAGGAGAGAATGACCATCACCAACGAATCCCTAGGAACCTCAGAGGGCCTGTTCTGACTTCCAGGGATGATACACGGGGATGTGTGGGGCTGCTTTAAGGAGAGGATCAGGTCAGGTGGTTAGAAACAATCCTGGTATTACGACTCCATCCTCAGCAAACTGACTTGGCTCCCAGGGGGCCTGTGCCCTAGAGAAGGGTCCCAGAAGGACCCCTTGCTGCTGAGCAGTGCCCCAGGTCTTCCAGCATTTCTCTCTGAAGTTTGGGATGTTTGCAATGGTAACTTGGGGGTGACTGAGGGCTCCTCTTGGCCTCTTCACATCTTGCCTGCTGCTTAGATCCTGGAGGGGTCTGGGAGGGAGCCCTGACACCCAGGGAGGACCCTGGTGCTCTCCTCCTGCCCTCTGCCAGGTCTGACACGTCTCCCCAGTCCTTTTCTCTCTCCTCTTCAGGCCACTCAACATTGGGGTCAGGCACTGTCATTTCTCATCCAGGTGTTTCCGTCACCTCTGGGCCAGCTCAGCAAGATTCATTATTTCCCCCATGTTTTCCAAACTTCCCTGAGGTTAAGTATCACCTGGGGCTCCTGTAATAGCTAATGGAGTAGTAAAAATGAGCAGACCTCCAGGAGCCCAGCCAAGACCTCCTGATAATCTATAGGCTTAACGAGTGCCTCGGGCGACTTTTATCTTCATGGAGCTTGGGGAACACGTCCAGTACTTAGGAATGTGGGTGCTTTAAAGCAGATCCCTGGGGTCAGATCCCAGCTTTACCACTTTCTTATTCTGCAACCCTGTATGAATTATAGAACCAAACTAAGCACTAGCTTTCTCCCCTGTAGAATGAGGTAAGTATAGTATCTCTCCCTTAGGCTTGCTTTAGAGATAAAATGAGGCATGTTTATTTAGCGTCCAGAAGAGTATGAGGCATAGAATAATCCTTTGGTAGATGTTAGCGTTTAGACATTTGCTAATGAATTAAGGAACAGCTGGGTGCATTGAGTGCCATGTGCCATGCACTATGCTAAATGCTGGGTTGTGAGGAGTAAATAAGATGGAATTTTCCCCCCCACCAGCTGCCTCTGCCCATCCTGTGATGAAGGCAGTGATATTTCTAGAATGCACATCCGACTACACCTGCTTAAAGCCCTCCTGTGGCTCTGGACTTGCTCAACCCTGCAGTTTCATCTCCTACCTGGCTTGTCTTAAAATGTCTTAACATTTTCCTGCTTGCGTGCTTTTTTTCTTGCTTCCAGACCTTTTCTCCAGCTGTTGCTTCTGCCTGGAATATCTGTATCTGCTTCCATTCACCTGCTCACCAGGTAGCTCCGTGTCAAGCGTTAATGCTCTGCTTGGCTGTTTCCTTCTCCAGGATGAGAGCCCTATTCCAAGGCTGGGTGAGGTGCTGCTTATCTATAGGAATTTCACAGGCAGAGAAAGGGCGGAAGGACCCTTCCAGAGTAGACCAGGCTGGATGCAAAAGAGGCAGAGGAGATCTGTTTACAAAGGATCTTGCTGCCAGCTATTGGTGTCCTTTGATGGAAAGAATATACTTTGAGGGAAAAAGTGGAAACATCCCAGTATGGGGTTCTCAGCAATGGAAGATACCCACCTGAAACGAGGTTCCTGGTGTCATAGAGAAACACACTGGATGCTTGTTAAAGGTGGTAGGACAGATTTTATTCAGACTACTGCAGCAAGGGAGTAAGACTCCAGGAAAAACTGAGCTCAAATCCAATGAAGACAACAGAGATGAGGTTTCTGAAGGGAGAAAGGAAAGTGAAGAAGGGGCTATGGAACATGAAAAAGGGGGAACAAATAGGGCCTAGAGGGGCTATGGAGAAAGGGAAGCCATAGAAGTGAGGGTAAGTGGAGAACCACTGAACATGGTTTGGCAGTATGGGTTGGGACAATGGACATCTGGTGGCTTGGGGGACACCTTCAGTGACACGGCTTAGTGCAGGTGGGAACCAGGCTAAAGCTTGGTCAGGTCCCTTAGCACAGTGTTCTGACAAGTCCTTTGTGCTTGTGAAAGTGACAGTTAAACAGAAATCCCCCCCATTTTCTCTATGGGTCCGGGCTGAGAGCAAAGCCACTGGGGAGAAAGGTCAGCCTGCCTTCCACCTGGGATCAGAAACCAAGGGGAGGCTGGGTGAGCCCCAGTTAGGAAGAGAAGAGGCCCCCAGAGCATGAATGTGCTCAGGGACTACCTCAGCAGGAGGCGGGAGCTCTGAGCCAGCATCAGTTGGCATGTGGTTGGGGGATGGTGAGCCCTGCCACTTCCTCCAGCGCATGATTTCCCCACACCTGGCCCCATCCCCAAGGTTCCTATAACCAGTAGGTACTGGAATAACAGGAATTCTGTAGAAACAAACAACCGCAGCTCTCAGCAGCTCACAAGGTTTGTTTCTCACTCCTGCTGTCCACCTCTCCTGGGGCAGCTCTGACCTTGTTCTGACTGTCACTCTCCTATAGGAGGACTTTGTTCTAGGTCCAGGATGAAGGCCCCTTTCTGGGATGGGCCTCTCTCAGGGCAGCAGGGAAAGGAGCAGCGGGGGGTTCTGAAAGAAGTGGAACATGTCGCCTTGGCCCAAGTTCTACTGGCCACAGCCATTCCCTAGACACACCTGATGTCAGCACAGCAGGGGACCCCTCTTACCCTGGTTGCAACTGTTTCCAGCAACTGCGATTCTGGGTCAGATATCATAGACCTGCTCTATGAGGGATGGGAGGGAATTTTGAGGTTGGTGGCAATATTGCCACATGGCTCATTTGCATGCTTGTGTGTACGACAACAGCTGTGGCACTGAAAACACTGTGCCAGTCAGACGTGGAAACTAGACGGTACCTCTATCGGAGAATCACAGACTTCCAGGTCCAGGAGGGCCTGACGAATACCTCCACTCCTTTGAGATCTCCTTTTATCTTCCTTTTCTTTCTCTTCCTCATCCTCTCTTCCTCCATTCCTCCTTTTCCCTGTCCTCATTCCTCTTCTCCTTTTCTCTCTTCCTCTTCCCCTCCAACTCCTATTCTTGCCCCTCCCCTCTCATCTCCCGTTTATCCTCCTTCCCTTCTCCCCTCTTCCTTTTTTTTCCTTCAAAGTGGAAGTTCAATAAGTTAAATGACTTGCCCAAGGTGAGCATTGGGAACAAGTGTTCCTATATCCCAGTCTAGAGACTTCGGCATGTTTTGTAGGCTGCAATTTGAAGAACATTAAGCAAAATCATTTATAAAGCAAAAACCCTTGTTGCAAAAAAACAAAAATCTGTCCAACTGAGAAATAAACCTTGTGAGCTGCTGAGACAAAAATCTGTCCATTTTTGGTGAGGAAGATTAGCCCTGAGCTAACATCTGTGCCTATCTTCCTCTATTTTATGTGGGACACCTGCCACAGAATGGCTTGATAAGCAGTGCGTAGGTCCATGCCAAGGATCCGAACCTGCGAACCCCAGGCCACCAAAGTGGAGAGTGCAAACTTAACCACTATACCACCAGGCCGGCCCCTCGACTGATATTTTTTTGTGTGTGTGTAAGGAAGATCAGCCCTGAGCTAACATCCATGATAATCCTCCTCTTTTTTTTTTGCTCGGGAAGACCGGCTCTGAGCTAACATCTATTGCCCAACCTCCTCCTTTTTTTTCCCCCCAAAGCCCCAGTAGATAGTTGTACATCATAGTTGCACATTCTTCTAGTTGCTGTATGTGGGACGCGGCCTCAGCATGGCCAGAGAAGCCATGCGTCGGTGCGCGCCCGGGATCCGAACCCGGGGCACCAGTAGTGGAGCGCGTGCACTTAGCCGCTAAGCCACGGGGCCGGCCCTCGACTGATATTTTTAAGTTGCATTGCAACTCATAGGTTCGATTCCGAGTGAAGCTCACCTGAACCGGGTTATATTTGATGTTCAAAGGTCTCCCTGATGAGGCCGAAGCTGTGGGTAGAAATCTCACCCTGGCTGGGCTGTTGCACAGACAGCCATTCCACTCGGCAACGGTATTAACCATGTTTGATGTTTGCTAAAGGTAATTTGTGTCACGGCAGCAGTTATTATAAAACAGTCACAATTTCCGTGGAATTCAGGAAAAAATAATTTGAGAAAGAATGCTTTCAGTGAGTTCATTAATCGTGTGTATGTTTAGGGGCCAACAGTCAAAGGAACAAAATGACAACCTTTTCTTATCATAAAATGCCCTTTCTTTCAATTAAGTCACTCCTGTTGTTCTTACCAAAACTCAGGAGAGGTTGTTTTAGAAAAGTTCCCGTGTCATGATGGATAAGATTTGATTGGTGCTGCCTAAAGGCTCTCCATTCAGAGAGGCTGCATGGAGGGAGGAGAACGGGCTCTGGAATCAGACTGATGTGGTGCTGCCATCAATTGGCCATGTGACCTCGGGCACCTCTCTCAGCCTCAGTGCCCTTACTCCCTCTGCATAAGAAACCCACCTCAGGGGGTTCTTGTGAGAAATAAGAGGGGATCATTTATGTGAAGGGTTAGCATATCCTCTGTCCCTTTCTACATTGACACAGAGTGAGCATCCAGACTGCATCATAATAGGCACCACCTGACAACCCCGTGGTGCTTGCTACTGTGTGCCCGGCACTTTATAAGCATTACTTCTTATCGTTATAACAACGCTGCAAGGAAGGGAGGATGGAAGGAAGATGTGTGGAGGAAAGATCCACATTACAGACTGTAACATCTCACTGACATACACAATTAACAGTCTGGGGTAATAAGCACCAACTAATTTGTCTTGTTGGATCTCAGGATAGGGAGGGATCTTAAACATCTTATCATGTAAGCACCGCTGGATGCACCAGACCCCTCCACAGAACCAGGACGAGTGATGTGTAGCAACAGCTTGAATGCTCTGAGTGATCAAGAAATTGCTCAAGCAACCTGTTTTTATTGTTGAACATTTTTGACCATTGGAAAGCTCTTCTGTATAATAAGCCAAGGTCTGCTGCTCTGCGCCTTCCATTCTTGATTGTTGGGTCGATGCATAAAAAAGTCTAAATCGTTTTTGGGTTGAGTTTATATAGATAGCTGCTGGATAATAGACCTAAGATAATAGATCTCTTTAACCAAACAACAAGTTTGTCTGTTTTCTCTTGAATTTAAATATTTTGAATGCATATAAAATAAAGTGAATTTAAAGCCTGGGGTCGATTTATTTCCTTTAATGGCTAATTGTTATACTTTGGGAAGAAGTGGTATCGTGCTATGCTTAACAGAGTAGGCTCTGGAGTCCCACAGCCTAGGTTCGAATCCCAGCTCTGCTGCGTACCGGCTGTGTAACCATGGGGCAAGACACTTAACCACTCTTAGCCTCAGCTTCTTCATCTATGAAATGGGGATGATGATAATATTACCTATCTGGGAGGGTCGTTGTAAGAATTAATGAGTTGATGTATGTATAATGCTTAGAATGTGTCTGTAATATAGTATGTGTTCAACAAATGTACGTTACTCTCCTTGAACACCTACTATGTGGTGGGGAGCATGTTAGGGGCTTTATGGATAACTTTTCTGAGATTACAATAACCTGCACATCCCTTTACAACCTATAGCATCCATTTTACAAATGAGGAAATTGAAGACTGGTTACTCAGTTTACTGAACTGGTAAGTTTCCACCTTTAGATAGCATCTGTCAGCTTATTTAAAATTAAATAAGTTTACATGTGCTAAGGCATGGAGAAGAGAAGATTTAGACAGGGACAGAATGGTGTCTGTCCCATATGAGGATCTTAATTTGTGTTCCCCAGAGAAGAAAGCCCCTAAAGGGTGTATTTTTAAGCCAACTGCCATAGCACGTGCTGGAGCTTAACCCCATGGGTAAACTCTGGGAAATGGTGGAGAGCATATGCCTCAGCATTATCCCACCCCAGGGTCAAGTGAATTGGGATGTTTATACACCAAATCTCAGCAGGCATTGGGCAGGTCAGCCTTCCGAAGTCCCAAAAAAAAAGCCATCAGCACAGATACTGGTGGTTGGAAGTTGTCTTATATGCCCCATGGCATTGTAGGGGAGGAAAAGATTTCTTCCTCTACCCACCTGAGGTTCTCCAGGTAGGGACTGGACAAAGACAGATTAACAAGAGACAAGGAACAGGACAAACACTAGTGGTTTCAATGACCTACTGCTGTGTAACAAACCTCCCCAAACACAGAGGCTTAAAAGAACAACTATTTTGTTATTTCTCACTATTATATGGGTTGACTGAGCTCAGTGAGGCAGTTCTTTTCCATGTGGTGCCAGCTGGGACTGCAGTCATAAGCGGGTTAAGCTGGGGTAGCATGTCCAAGAAGGTTCTGTCACATGTTTAGCAATTGGTGTGGGCTATCTCTGGGAGCTCAGCTGGAGCTATTGACTATAGGACCTTGGTTCCCTTCCATGTGGCCTCTGCATGTGGCTTGGGCTTCTTAAAGCATGGTGGCTGGGTTCCAAGAGGGAGCATTCTAGGAAGTGAAAGGGATAACTCAGGATAGGGAGGGATTTTAAACATTTTATCATGTAAGCACCGCTGGATGCACCAGACTTGAGATACTAGGAAGTATCTCAAGACCCAGGCTTGGAAGTTATACAACATCACTTCCACCACATTCTATTGGCCAAAGTGAGTCATAATGCCAGGACAAATTCAATTTTGGAGGAGATTTACCCAGGGTGAAAATACCAGTAGGCAGTGATCATTCGGGGCCCCCTATGGAGACTTGCCATTACACGGAGTGATGATGCTGTCTGACAGGTTGGTTTGGGGGAAATTGTGAGGATCCTTTAAACAGGAACAATTTTCATGTAAGAGTTGGGAAGGAGGTGTTATGACTCCATGACCATGAAGGTGGGTACCAATGAGCCAGTGGATGTTTGGACTTGCCTCCAGTAGGTGAGGTTATATTTTTCTCCTCCTTATCCCCATTACTCTGCTTGGCATACAGGGAAAAAGAACGTTTGGGGAAAATCCGAATCGATTACAGAAACATTTTTCCAAGATACTTTCTAGTCCAAAGAGAAATTGGCATTTGTCAAACATTCTCTGGGGACCAAGCACTTTGCATCCATTATTTCATTTAGTTCCCATTCTATGAAGCAAGTACCATTTAAAACCCATTTTACAGGTGACATGTTGAGGCTCAGAGAGGTAACTGACTTGGTTAAGGTCACACAGCTAAAAACATCTAAGCAAAGACCTAAATGCAGATTCTCTGCTCTCAGGTTCCAGGACATTTTTCAATCTGATATTTTTCCCTTTATGGTATTTGTGGTAATGGAGATAGTGGAATAGATGCAAAATCACTTTTGTTTTTGAGAGGTAGAAATAATTTAACAAAAATCACCCTTAGAATGAAAATATAGGCTTACTGAATTCTCTCTTTGTGATTAGAATAGCAGGAGCGAGGAACGAGCGAGGAAGTGAGAAAGAAAGGCATGAAGCTGAAGATGTGCCAATTGACAGTAAGATTCCAGGGGGTGTGGCTCTATAAGTCTCTGATATGAATGAATGAATGAATGAAATCCACAGAGGCCAAAAGAATATCAGTTTCTACCTCTCCAGGACTGCCATTTCCCTGCTCCCCCATATTATACTGTGCCTAATTCTGTCCCCCACAGATCCATCTGTGACCAGCACCCATCCATCTGCCACATAATTGGCCTTTCGCATGTCTGTCTCCTCTATCTTCATGAGAGTATCAACCCAGACTCATCTGTTCCTCTATTCCAGCACCTAACATGGCTCTTGGTGAGTAATAGGTGCTCAGTTCCTTGTTGAATGAGTGAATGAATGCACCACTTACAATACATCAAACTGGCTTTGAAGTGTTTTCGTGGACACTGTCACAGATCAAATGAAAACCAAGGGCTTTAAAAAAGAATATAGTAAGGAAGAACATACGTAGGTTTTCACCCCAGAGCACGAAGGACAGAGCTGTATTCAATGAATAAAGTTTCCATCTGGCCTTACCCGCTGCATGGAAATGAGTCCACATGCTGATTTGGGGGCTGGCCTATGTGCCTCCACCTGTAGAAAAACGAGTGCATCCTGCTAAGAAATAAGTTTGTGGCTCGACTGGAATAATCATGCAAGACTTCACAGCATGCTTTTCTGCTTGATGACTTTTTTTTTATTCTGTTTTCATCTTACTATTCCAGCTTATTTTCTCTTTGCCCCAGTTTTCTGGTTTATTTATTTTTTTTATCTTGCTGTGCTATATGTAAGGGCTTCCTCAACTTCTTATCACCATGAGGTTAGGTTCAAACAAACACTCAACAAACAAATATGTGTCCTTCTGAATTCACGATGACAAGCATTAATGTGTTGTCAGCATTTCTTATCATTGCCTCTCCCCACTCCCTATGGAGACATTAGTTAATCTATTCTTGTCATTCCAGATAAGCTCTTTGTATCAGTGATTGCCATTGTAAATTTTAAAGTATTCTGACTTTACACAACCCATGAATCGGCTTATAATAACACCAGAAAATATCAACAGGAGGTCTGTGTTCCAGACTGCTAAAGCTTCTACTCCCAGACACCTGAAGGAATTGTTCTGTGATGGATGCAAACTGAGGGACCAAGAGTCTTCTCTTCATCAAAAACTTCAGGGATTTTTGGAATTTTCTATAGAGCTGGAAATTATTATCATTTTTCTTTTTTAAATTTCCTTGGAACCAAAATAATAAACATCATTTATAAAAGTCAAATATTTAAGATTTCTTTTTATTGTTTCTCCTGCAACTACACTCTTATACCCCCTATCATGGAAGAAAGGGGGTTGTACGTTTCACAACCAAATAATGTCACTGTCAGCCTGTGGGACATAAAAGGAATCGAGAAAACGTTCTTTACTTATCAGAAGAGTTTTTCTCCCCTGGAATCTCTCTTTCCCCTCTGTTAAGGCCTTTAGTCCATTTAACTTTCTTGTTACTCTCCCTGCCCTTCCTCCCACCCCCCACCTCCTGGGGTATTTAACTTCTAGCATGGATTTTCATTTATTTAGCCAGCTGAGGGTGGGGTGGGGGTCTCCAATCCCCCAGGTATAGGACGGGGCTGTCTACCCCTTAATCTGGTTCCAGATTGGTGAGTTAAAAGGCCACCAGACCTTCACACCACCAAAACTAACCCTCTCCAACATTGTCCCTTATGATGCTAAAAGTTCTTCTGTCTCCTTTTGTTTTAATAAACTTTGCACATGCCAAACAACAGGAAATATGGAGAGGAAGAGAGAAGGAAAAAAATCCATATTTAATGTTTAATTTCCTTATCTCCTGGAGTTTGTATATTATTATGAGATTTTTAATTAAAAGCTCATCTCAGATTCAATTTCTCTATTAAATGGGGTAAAGGGAGATGGGAAGGGTGAAAAATATGACTTAAGTTTATGAAGATATGGGTTTCATTAACTATTCCCTTTTCAACTAAAAGATGATAGCATCATGATCAGATAGCTGAAGAGGATCTTTGGCTTTTTGTATTCCAGTGGCTTCCTAAGGAGAGATGAGTTTGGCAGTGAAATGAGTTGGACTATTAAGTACTTTGAAACGTAAAGAAGAGAATCCAATCCCCGCTGCACCTGTGACCCCACTGGAGTGATGGCAGGAATTCCACCTGCCCATTCCACTTCCCTGGGTCCTTCGCTCCCCTATATGTAAGGGTGCCTGGGGGTTTTCCCACTGCAGCTCTCTCCCATTCCACACTGGGGTGGAACCTCTCACTCACCTGAGTTTTCACTGTAGATATCTCTACTGGGTGCCACAGCTCTGGAAGCACCAACCTTTCTGAGGTCAGTACCTTTTGGGGAGAGGGTAAACCATTTTCACGTTCTACCAGAAGAGTATCTCCCCACAGGCTGGTCCTGTATTAAGTGCCTCGTAGCCACTCCTAGCCCCTCTCACTAAGCAGAAGTCGGTCTGCCCTTCCACATCATCTAGGTGAGACACTGTGTACATCTCTATCCCTGCTTGTGACAAAGTCTCCTCTCTTTCCTGGTCGAAGGTCTGCCTGCAGGTGCCTCTTATCTGTTTTCAGATTTGCTCTTTCCAGAGAAAGCCCCCTCCCTCTTGGAAGCCCTGCCCCATCTCATTGGGTTGGCCTTGTGCTGTGTCTTCCAGCGGGACAATCCCATCAGAATACAGTAGTCCAAAAGCAACACAAGGCACCTAGCTGGAGATCTTCATTCTGGAATTGCCCATCTCTATTTTACTACGTGTGGGACATCAGCAATCGAACATGGGTTAATTGCAGGTTCTCTTTTGGCTGGAAATGGTGGTCAGGTCCACATGTCATTTCTGCATCTTTAGGGTCTCAGTACCTGATGTCTTGTGAGAAAATGATCACACAGACACCCCTATAAACACACATCTAAGAACAAATGAAAAATTTCAATTCTAAAATCCATGTAGAGAGAAGAAACATTTTGCTAGGAAACACAAGTTGCAGACACTCAGCTCTGCCCATAATACAAGCATCTTTTCATAGAGAATCAGTTAGCTGTTAGGATCCAGTGCCTCTTAAAACTTTCATTTTGAGAGGAGGGTCTTTGCTCTATGTATGAATAGTTATGGACGGCAAGGAAGGAGGGGTGGGTGTGAAGGGCAGTGCTCCTCTTTTCTCACCTGAAAGGCGGTGTTCTTACAACAAAAGAATGGTCTGCTCCAAAGGTGAATTCAATTGTTCACCTACTATAACACAGAGAATTTCTCAAAGCTTTGAAATGAAAGATATCAAAGACCTTAGGATGATGATTTAGTTGAAGATCAATATATAGATGTCTATCCTCCTTACTTTATACCCTAGTCTCTGCAAGATGGGACTTCCACCCAAGCACTAGCCTAATTATGGGACTTCAACTCTGAGAAGTGGGATGCAGCGGGTGGAGGCTGGGCTTCCTCCTGTGTTAGTCTGCTCAGGCTGCTATAACAGAATACCATAGACTGGGTGGCTTAAGCAAGAAGCATTTACCTCTCACAGTCCTGGAGGCTGAAAGTCTGAGATCAGGGTGCCAGGACGTTCAGGTCCTTGGTGAATGCCCTATTCCTGATTTACATATGACTGCCTGCTTGCTGTGTCCTCACATGGTGGGGAGGGGGAGCACTGGCTGGCCTATTTCCTCCCCTTATAAGAGCACCAATCCCATCATGAGGGCTTCACCCTCATGACATCATGTAAACCCAATCACCTCCCAAAGACCCCACCTCCAAATACCATGGCATTGGGGATTAGGGCTTCAACATATGGATTTGTAGGGGGACACAAATGTTCAGTCCAAGCAGCATCCCCTGCTTGATATTCCTCAGGGTTTACTGCTTCCTCTCTCTCTCTCTGTCTCCATCCCTTTCATCCTCTTCTTTCTTTCAGTGTGTGTGTGTGAGTGCATGCGAGTGAATGAGAGAGCAAACTGAATATAAATTTTATCAGGCATCCAGATATTTTCGGAAATGTGTCATCACATGATTGAAAGACATTTTCACCCAACAACCTGGTTTTTGTTGCTGTATCAACTCAATGTAAGACAAACCAAATTTTTAAAACTGGAAGGGAACATATTGGTTCTAACTCTCTGAGGCAATTCAAGATTATTTGCTACATATGACATGTTAGACCCCTTTGTGCCTCAACCTCATCTCTGGTCCTGGCCCCAGCAGGATAGATGGTGCCATGCAGGACTGAATGCCCCTCATGCTGATGCTTCCCCCAAGCTTATGTCATGCATCTTTCTCATCCACTCTGATGCCCCGATGCTGGGTGTTTCTCCTCAGCAAGCCCCCATGTACATCCTGGAACGCAGGAGAAGGCTGGAAAGCCTTCTCTTGGCTTTCCTCAGATGAAGAAATTGAGGCCTCTAGGAGATTAAATGAATATCTAACCCCTGCTATTAAAAGTACCATGATTCAAACTCAGGATCCTTCTTCTAGTGCAGGAGTCTTCCTTCTGTACCTTCAGCAGAAACCAAAGAGAATTGATGTTAAGACTCATAGCAGCCCTTTACTGAACAAGCACCAGGCTCTAAGCCTAGCACTTTCCATATGTTATTACCTTAATAGTCACATGAACTCATTGAGGAGGATTTTATCAAACCCATTTTAAACGTTAAGTATAGAGATGGGAAGAAGTTTGAAAAACTAGAATGTAGAGAGTCTGGGACTCAAACTCAAGGCTGTTTGTCTGCAGAATCTTGCATTTTCTACTTTTCATCCAGAAATTCAGTTTTAAAAAAATTTTTTACTAATTATAGTTTGATCATTACTGAGAACCATAATACGACACTGTTGATCTTTCTCCTACTATAAACAATTGTTTCATTGGATATTCCATATTTCATGCTCATGTGTTATAATAATGATGTATTTACTACGTGCCAGGTACTTTTCTTAGTGTTTTTATGAATTATTTGTTTTGATTCCCTTGGCAATTCTAAGAGATAAGTGCTATTATTGGCCAAATTTAGCAGATGAGAAAACTGAAGTTCAGAGTGTTTAAGTCACTTGCCCAAGGTCTTCTCGGATTCCAAACCATATCTCCTCATCCCCTATGTCATACCGTGACCTTCAGCAGCTCTTCACTTCGAAAGGAGCCCAGAAAGTGGAGACTCTGGGACAAGAGCCAAAGACGAGACCCAGGAACATGGTAGCCTCACTGAGTACACGAAGTACATGGGTACGATTTATCCCATTTCCGTATGATAAACTGTGCTTTCTGCATCATGATTTTGTCATTCTTGGTTTCCTCAGGAGCTCTGGTTTCATCTCCTCTTTCCATTTTCCTGAGTCCCGTTGTTTGAGTCCAAATCAGACCTGAGATGGGAAAGTTATAGAGAGAAACCTGCGTATTTCGTGGTGTAGACAGTTGTAGCTGGAGGTGACATCTATTAGAAGAGAAACATATTTTCTGGATGGAGCATTTTTTTGGTTGTTTTTCAAAGAGAGTTACAAAATTGTGAAAATAAGACATCTGGCCATTTCACCTTGTTGACAAGTTTTGAGGCATGATTGATGGCTCCAGCTTAGCCCCAACATACACATGTGCCAATACTGTAAATTCTGTGATAGTCCATACATTTCGATTAAATCCTCAACACTGTAGATATACTTGGCGAACAAATATCAAGCACAAAGGCTCAGTGAGGGAAGCAAGCCCAGGGAAGAAATTTGGATTGACATAAGTGAATTAGGCAGATGTCTCGAGAAAAAGATTCCCTGATGGGCCTCTAGCAGTTGGAAGATGAAACTTGAGCCAGGGACACCCCCAGAGGCCTAAGAAGACTTATAAAGCAAGTGGAACTGCATGGTCCAAGGAAAGTGGAGTGGAGGATCCAGCTCCAATATGTCTCACGTTCACTCTGGCTTTCATTCTTTCACGCTCCGAACATCCATTGAGCTTGATTCTGTGCTAGGCCTGGGGGTGGTGTGCAGATTTGGAGAAGCTCCCATCTCTGCCACTAAGGAAGAAAGACTCAGAAACAATGACTAACCCAATTCTATCACGGGGGCGCAATCAAGATGCTGGTGAGGACACCAGGGCAGCTTAGCTTAGGCAGTGAGATTTGTACCTTGAGGAATAAGCAGGATTGACCAGTTGTTCCAGGTGGAGGGAACAGCATGCAACGGCTTGGGAGACACAAGTGTCCTGGAGTGTCTAGGGCTCAGGGTTCATGGGTAAAAGGGACTGATGAGGCTGAGAGACAGGAAGGCAGGAACCAGATCGTGTGAGCTACGAGTCATCCTAAGGAATGTGGACTTTATTAGATAGGACTGCTTTTTTCCGCCTTATTTATACCCACAAACATTAAAATGTTGCGTCCTCTTTTAATGTTGTTGAAAATTGCATGATGAATTATGTATTGTTACTAAAATAAAATGAAAGCAATAGTGTGAAGCATGGTTTTGCTTTCCTAGACGTTGTTTTGCAAACCATTATTAGAAGCCATGGAGAAAAACTGAGGGTCCTGAGTAGGGATAGATGTGGCTGCCAGGGCTCTCTCACTGGGGCTGGAGGAAGTGCCCGCCTTCAGCTGTCCAGCCCCCAAAGACTGTGGTGATTATGTACTATGGTCTGAATGTTTGTGTCCCTCAAAAACTCATAAGTCAAAACTTAACCCTCAATGTGATGGTATTTGGAGGTGTGGCCTTTGAGAGGTGTTTAGGTCATGAGGGTAGAGCCCTCATGCATGGGATTAGTGCCCTTATATAAGAGGCCTCAGAGAGCTCCCTCGTCCCTTCTGTCGTGTAAGGACATAACGAGAAGACAGCCGTCTATGAACCAGAAGCAGGTCCTCACCAGACACTGAATCTGCCAGCACCATGATCTTGGACTTCCCAGCCTCCAGAACTATGAGAAATATACGTTTCTTGTCTATAAAGCCACCCAGTTTAAGGTATTTTTGTTAGAGCAGCCCTAACAGACTAAGACATTATGGCAACAGAAGAGGTAGAAAGGGAGAGATTGGCTTGGTTAGGCCTGATGGGGAGAGAGTACCCGAGCAGAGGCCACCACGTACCCAAGCCTGATCTCGGGTTAACTCCTTGCTTAGACTTATTAGAAACTCTATTTCAAAATGGAGTTTACAGAGTTCATCCATTCTTAGGGGGCTGAGGGGTACTAAACAAATCACAGTGATAGATGAATAGATACCACTGATTAAGTTTTAATGAGAAAACTTGCTTTCTGTTCAGGAGCCTAGATTACAAGTGGATTTGTGGGTCCTTGCCTTTGTTTTTTCTCTCTCCAAGAAGAAGATGATCATGGGAAAATGAACTATTCTCAGGAGTTTGGTGAACATTTATCCACTCAGCTAATGTTTATTGCACCAGGAGCTCTGTAGGGAGTGTGTGTGCGTGTGTGTGTTTGTGTGTGTGTGTGTGTGTGAGGAGCACAGCACACACTGGGATGGCTAAGGCAGAACACCTGCACTAAAGTTGCCCGTGGCCTGCTGGGGAAGATGAACACTTCAACAGGAAGTGAGTACAAGAAAGAAGTATTATAATACAAGTAGGATCAGAGCAGGCCAGAGAAGAGCATGATCCTTCCTTCCATGTTCTAGAAACTGTATTTCTGTTGGGAACTGGTCATATCTTATTCCTGGTACAGGCCTTGGCAGGAAGTGGTAGTGTTTTCAAATGAAGTCATTAATAGAAATCCAATAGCAAGGGATTACCAATGAAGTAGATAAGTGGCAAACTACTTATGCCAGATGACTGAGCATCTTCTACAGTGTTGGAGCCAGTATTAGGTTGTTAGGAATCCCTCAAGATAATATCAGAAACTGAGTGTCTTATGCAGTAGAAATTTATTTTCTCACAGTTCTGGAGACTAGAAGTCTAAGACCAAGGTTTTGGCAAGTTTGCATTCCTCTGAAGCCTCTCTCCTTGGCTTGCAGATGGCAGACTTCTTGCTGTGTCCTCACATGGTCTTACCTCTGTGTGTGTCTGTGTCCTAATCTCCTCCTCTTACAAGGACACCAGTCAGATTGGATCAGGGCCCACACCAATGACCTCATTAATTGCTCTTTAAAGACCTTATCTCCAAATACAGTCACATTCTAAGGTACTGGGGGTTAAGGCTTCAACATATACATTTTAGGGGGACACAGTTCAGCTCATAAAAGAACCATATGTGTGCATTCTGAAGTTGAGATGGGAAAATGTGAAAGCAGGATCACACTCTGACTGGACTGGAATCAGGATGTATAAGACATGCCAATAGACAAGAGGCAAGGTGGTAGGAGACAAAGGGTTTTATTACAGCTTGCTAGCAAGTGGAAGGTGGCTGCCTAATGACCGAAAAAACCATCTTACAGAACAAAGACTACAGGCCAGTTATATAGGGGGCTGGCCTCTGGGTTGGGGAGGCATCTGGTCTCCAGGTGGGGCAGATGTCTGGTCTTAGCTCCTGATAATCTTTTGTTTTACTGGATATGCAGCAGAGACCGGAGCAATGCCCTATAACCTGACCTCTCAGTTGTCATTGATGATGGTTATCAGCACAGACTCTTTGCCGGGGCGGTCATCACCTTCCTCAGGAACTCAAAAGAACAATGTTATCAACTTATAGCGGCTGAGAGGGGCCTTAAAATCTATGGAGCATGTATATCTCCTGGAGGGTGCATATCCAGCTGGGTTAGTTATTCAGAGGTCATTCAAAGTTATAGTATGGTTTCTTTTCTACAATATGGCTACCCTTGTCAACTTTGTGCTGAGCAGGTATCGTATATATAGTTGGATAGGTAGAGATATAGATATGCTATAGATATAATTGGCTATGGCTATAGATGTTTGTTCTCTTCCACCATAGAAATACATCAATCATCACTGGACATATTAACGTACGCATGAATCACTTATTTGCTCATTCATTCTATGAAGTTTCCTTGTGACCTAGACTGATGCTCAGGCATGTAGAGATGGGACCACAATTTCAGCTTTCTCTTTCCTGCGAACACTGCTAGTTTCCCAATGTGCAGACGCTCTCAGTGCCAAATTTCATGACTTAAAACAATACAAATTCATTACCTTACAGTTCTGGAGGTTAGCAGTCTGACATGGGCCTCACTGGACTAAAATCGAGGTGTCAGCAGAGCTGTGTTCTTTTCTAGAAGGTCTAGGGGAGAATCTGTTTCCGTGCCTTTTTCAGCTTCTAAAAGCTACGCAAGGGTAGGACCCATGGCTTAGCGGTTAAGCGCGCTCCGCCACTGGCGGCCCGGGTTCGGATCCCGGCACATATCGACACACCGCTTCTCCGGCCATGCTGAGGCCGCGTCCCGCATACAGCAACTAGAAGGATGTGCAACTATGACATACAGCTATCTACTGGGGCTTTGGGGGGGTAAAAAAAAAGGAGGAGGATCGGCAATAGATGTTAGCTCAGAGCCAGTCTTCCTCAGCAAAAAGAGGAGGATTAGCATGGATGTTAGCTCAGGGCTGATCTTCCTCACCAAAAAAAAAAAAAAAAATAAAAAATAAAAATAAAAATAAATGAAAGCTACCCACATTCCTTGGCTCATGGTCCTCTTTTTCCATCTTCAAGTCCAGCAATGTTACATCACTCTATGCCTGTTTACTGTGGTCACACCTTCTCTGATTCTCCTGTTCTGCCTTTCTCTTCCCCTTTTAAGGACACTGGAGATTACGTTAGGCCCACTTGGATAATCTAGGATAATTTCCCTGCTTTTAGGCCAGCTTATTAGCAACCTCAATTCTATCTGGAACCTTACTTCCCAGGTTCCGGGGATCAGCACGTGGATATATTTGAAGGCTGATATTTTTTGCGTATCCCATTGACTAAAAGTACTGGCTGTGAAATAACACAGACATGGGTTCAGTTCCAACTCTGCCACTTTCCAGCCACGTGACACTCAGTCAGTCACCTTACCTCTATTCAGTTTTAGATCCCTCATTTGACAAATGAGACTAATATTATCAACCAGAGCAGAGTTATTGTTAGAAGCCAATGAGATAATGCATTGCATCAGTTGGGTTTTGCTGTATGACAAACCATGCAAAATTCAGTGGTTTAAAACAAAAACATTTATTTATCTTTCAATTCTGCTGGGCAATTCTTCTACATGAAATAATATAAAGCATATCATATAGAACTTTGCACAAAGTAAATTCTGCAATGTGTGATTGTAGCTTTGGAAATTATAGCAGAACAAGCCCTAGACTGAGTTGCATCACTAATGTTTATAAGCAGGGTGACCTTGAGCAAATTATCTCATCTCTCCAAGTCTCGGTTGCCTCCTAAATTGAGTGGGAATGAAGTAGAGAAGAATGTCTGCCTCACAGGGGTGGGAAACTTAAATGAGGAAGTGTAAGCAAATGACAACATTGTATCAAAGCTTCCATTGTTATAAGGAACAGGCATCAGGAGCCCTGGGTTGGATCCTGTGTCTGCCACTCACAAGCTGGGACACCTTGGGGAAAGCCCTTCTCTTAGAGCAGCAGGGACCTCTTCAATGAAACAAGCCTCTGTGATCTCTAAATGAACTCCAATAAATCCTTCTGAACAGTTGACAGCATTGTAAGCCGGCAAAAAGAGGGGACTCACCCCACCCCAATCTTGGTCCTCTCCTCCCCACTGGAAGCATACCAAAGTCTTTCCCAGGGAGGGTGACCAACTTCTCCTTCTTTGCCCAGGACTTTCCTGGTTTTAACAGTGAAAGGTTTCACTTGCTGGGAAAGCCCTACCCCTAAAACTCCTCAAGGCTGAAGGCACGGAGGGCAAGCAGTACCCTGGGAGATGCCCTGTAGAAGTTCTGAATCAACCAGGGAATGTCTGAAGAATCCACGAGACCTACGCCTCCCAGTGGAGCAGGAAACTGAGACTCATGTAAGGAGCACATTGGGACTAATATTGGACTGGAGCCAGCCAGGTGTCATTACACTTAGAAGTGACTTCCTGAGCTGCCGAGCTGTGCGATGTAACGAGCCCGAAGTTGGGGTCAGCCAGGTCCAGGCCAATTAAAGAATGTCATTGTGTGAACCCAGGGGAATCTCAAAACCCCTCTGTAAATTGGGAATGATGATTTGACTCTGCCTGACTTTCTTGGAGGGTGCTACATGAGGATCAAATGCTTGGGGAAATGCATTGCAGACAGCAAAAGGCTGCAGAACTGATAGTACTCACTTACGTTTTTTGATAACCCAAAATACACGTTTAAGTGTGTATTTAAATATAAGTGTGTTTAGGTGTGAGATTTCAGGTGTGCTTGTTTGTCTGTTTTTGCTCTATTGACTTTAGTTTAGAAAACATGCGCTAAACTGCATAAGATCAACCAGAAAACAATAGAAGCCTGGTAACCAGAGATCTTAATCCCTGAGAGAGGAACGCTCTAAATCTAAATGAGGGACAAAGTCCAGTTAATGAAAAGGCAGCAGGTTATTTACTCAGGCTGTCAATGTGGCTTATCTAAGAACTAGGTCCAGTTAAGCCTGAGACAAGGATACGTGCATTTCTGCACACACACCCAAAAATGCCCTCTCTGTTTATTATGTATCCAATAAGCGGCATAGAACTCAATTTTGCTCTAACCTGCAAAGAGTCACTGATGTTATCTTCTTTTTTTTTTTTTAAACATTTTTTTGTTTTGAGGAAGATTGGCCCTGAGCTAACATCTCTTGCTAATCTTCCTCTTTTTCTTTTTTCTCCCCAAAGCTCCAGTACATAGTTGTGTATCATAGTTGTAGAGATGTAGCTCTTCTATGTGGGATGACGCCTCTGGATGGCATGATGAGCAGTGGGTAAGTCTGCGTGCAGGATCTGAACTGGTGAACCCGGGCCACGGAAGCAGAACGCACAGATTTACTGCTACACCACTGGCTAGTCCCTGATGTTATCTTCTGAACAGGCCTTTGGAGAGCATCCAGGGCATGTATGTACTGCCATTTCCCCGTCACATGTCACTCACAGAAAATTGCCTGCTAAATCTAGATAGAGCCTCAGAATCCTTCTCAACACACAAGTTTTCATTTTCCATGTGAGCAAACAGATCAAGCAAGATTGTATAACTTAATCAAGTATGTTTTTCTTCTGTATAAGCTATGTGAAAAAAAGTGTCAAAGAAAAAAATTAAAAATAAACCTAACATATATTTTTTTAATTTTAGTATATAGTTAGTCTAATTAAAATAATTTTGTGGGAGAAAAGAATTAACTTCCTATCACTCTGAAATCTTCCCTGATCCTTATAAACATACACATTTACATTTATTTTACCTAGTTGTAATCAGTGTGTACATTCCACTTTCCCCTCTGCCTTTTTTTACTCACCATCATTCAATGCATGCAATTGTATGTTTACACTAGAGAATTTTTATTTTAATGGCTGTATATTAGCTTATTATTTTCCTGTACAAATTTGCTCTATGATCATTCTTTCTAAAGTCTGCTGTTGTAAATTGTGTAGCTTGTGGACAACTTTGCACAACGGCTTCTGTATTAGTTTGCTAGGGCAGCCATAACAAAGTACCACAGACTGGGTGGTTTAAACAACAGTAACTTATCTTCTCACAATTCTGGAGGCTAGAGGTGTTGGCAGGGTTGATTTCTTCTGAGCCCTCTCTCCTTGGCTTGTAGACGGCCATCTTCTCCCTGTCTCTTCACATGGTCTTCCCTCTGTATGTGTCTCTGTCCCAATCACCTCTTATAAAGACACAGGACATATTTGGATTAGGGCCCACCTTAAAGACCTCATTTTAACTTAATTACCTTTTTAAAGACTCTATCTCCAGATACAGTCACATTCTGAGTACTAGGGGTTAGGACTTCCGTACATGAATTTTGGGGGAATCACAATGCAGCCCATAACATCTTCTTTTCTTTGGGCTCCTTCTTTGAGTTAGACCTGGAGCAGACATCACATGTCTTCTGGTTCTCAGCCTCTTGCCCTCTGCCCATTGGAGCCTCTGTGATGTGACCTGGAAATGCAGGAAAGTTCATATCCAGTGGGTAGCACTTGCAAGGAGTCATAGAAGATGGGAAGGTGCTGGCAAAGAAATCCTTTTCTTTCCCACCCCGATAAACTATTTCAATCCGCAGCATCTGGGGAATGTCCCACACAACCTAGAATCTAGCTGCTCACACCCCACCACATCCTCTGTCTCTATTGGGCTGTCACACTCCAGGCCACTATCTACCACCCTAATGGCCCCAGGGCCAGGTGCCAGACAACCAGAGACAGCCTCTATGCCCACTGAAATTATTCAAACTAGTCAACAATCCTAAGCGTGCTTGCCCTCCCTCATCCATTCCTTCCCACAGAAACCATAATAATAGCTCTTGCCCCCAATCTCACCCACTCCCTCTGCCTCCTGATCAACCTGGTGCTTCCCCATGTGGCCCTACATGGCCTGGTGTGTCCCCCTCCCCCTTGGGAACTGTGAGTAACAAACTGTGGCAGTCATCTCATGATCTGTTGGCCTCACCATCCCTGAATAATAATAAAACTTACATTTTAAAACACCTGCCTCTTGCTGCCCTCGTATTTTAACCCCAATAAACATTGGCACCCAGGCTGTGCCTCAGCTGCTTTCCTAGGAAGCATTACCCAAATGAAGGAAGACACAGTTTCCTTGCTGCCCTACTAAGTGCCAGGCAATGTACTCATACTTTCATTAATTTAATTTCATTGAAGTATTCTGAAGTAATTTATAAGTCAAAGGAAATAGTTTTACAAATCTGGCTGCATATTGCCTTTCTCCAGAGAGATCAAGCAATGTAAAACTGATGTTTCTTTCCATTTCTGACAGCTTGTTTGTTACTGTTTGCTCAGTAGATGTTCAGTGGTAAATTAAAAGTCGTTTTTACTTAACATTACTTTAACTGCTAATGAAGCTATGCATTTTAAGTAAGAATACTTTTGTTCATTTGTTTTACTGCAAAAGTAATTCATTGGGCATAAACTTCTGCCCCAACCTGAGGTCTTGGGACCCAGCAGGGGACTGTGTCTTTGGGGGATACAGGAGCTTACCAAGCTGTTATACTAGAGTCAGGTTCTAAGAACTGGCGTCCCAGAAATAGTAGGGGCCCAAATTCCCGACCTTTGTGAGGGCGGAATCTCATGCCCCCAGGCCTTCAATCCAGGGATGCACCCCCATCAACCAGGCCCTTTGGTGAGACGAAGCTGATGTAACCTTATTACTTGCTCCTCCTGAGTACCACACCCGGACCAGGGTCTCCTTTAAGCACCACTGGTGTCATCCTCAACCCGGGATGTGAGCCTCTCACCTGGAGGCCTTTGAGCTCTGCCTCCCGAAAAATAATGCTTGTTGGCAAAGTGCTTTGAGATTCTTTCAGGAAACCTAAATTCTCGGGACAAGGTGTTATTATTTAGTTGATGGGAAACAAATATTCACCTAATAACCATAATTATATTGTCAAAACTGCTTAAAATATCCAGCCTGCTGGGACTCCAGTGATATCAAGAGTTTTGTGACTAGTAAATTGGAACATTATCATGAAATTAAAACAGAAAAGTTACATTACCAAGTAATTCATCAAAATGATTTGATATTACAAGGAAAACCACCAAGCAATTTCAGGAACATGTAATTATTTTTTCTTTTGCTATTTTATGATGCATTGCTCAGTAGCTGTGTGGTTGACTGTGCCTTTTAAATGGAAGAATAATGAATAACAAGTCATTAACAGATCAAAATATAGATGGGAATACAACTTAGATTTTCTTGATCTTCTCCTGCTTTTGGAATTAAAAAACTCATGTGGCTACAAGCACTCTGTAATCTCTCATACCTGAAGCACGTGGAGCATGCCTGGGACATAACAGACCTCAGGAAACGCTGACATGCTAGTCATTTCCTCGTTATGTGATGTTGTCATAAGTCTCCGTGCCTTTGTGCATGCTACTTATATTGCTGAAATCTGACTTTTCCCTCTGGCAAATCTTTAGGTATCCATCGAGTCAGTCCAAGGACCATGTCCTCTGCAAAGCCTTCTCTGACATCCCCAGGGAGATATGGGTGTCCTTTCCATGGTGTGCCACTGTCCCATATACACACTTCCATTTTAGACCTACCACACTGAGTTGAAGTTGTCTGTTTTCTACTGTTCCCTTACTGTATAGTAAGGCAGAGATTGCCTGCCTGCCTTCTTTCCTGCCTCCCATTGGCAAATTTTTTTGTGTGTGTGTGAGGAAGATCAGCCCTGAGCTAACATCTGCCAATCCTCCTTCTTTTGCTGAGGAAGACTGGCCCTGGGCTAACATCCGTGCCCATATTCCTCCACTTTATATGGGATGCTGCCACAGCATGGCTTGACAAGCGTGCATCAGTACACGCCTGGGATCCGAACTGGGGAACCCCAGGCCGCCACAGCAGAGTGCGTGCACTTAACTGCTTGTGCCACCGGGCTGGCACCCCCATTGGCAAATATTGATGAGGATCCTCTACGGGTCAGGCACTGTGCTAGGCACTGGGGATACAGTGGCAAAAAAGCTAGACATGGCCCTGCCCTCATGGAGCTTCTGGTTTAATGAAATGTTATTTGACATTGCAGTCTGAGTTTCTGGCACAAATCCTGCTTATAAATGTTTGAGGAAGAACTGATAGGAAGATGGAAGAAAGGATAGTAGGGAGGGGTAGAGAAGGGGCAAGAAGTCTTGAAAGGCTCTGCACAGTGATGTCAGTAGAATATGAAATTTCACCTCCTGCCCTGAAGGTAGTGGTATGGAAGGCAGTCTTGATTCCAATTTCTCAGGTGGCAGAACTAGGGCCAATGGCTGGGACTTACAGGAAAGCAAATATCTCCATTGTTTATCAAGAGACATAGGAAGAAGAAGCTGAATAGTATCCTATCAGAGGTGCTGTAAATGCCAGAAGGTTGCTTAGCCCAACGCCTGTACATAGTAGGTTTTGGAAGAAAGGAAAAGATGGAGGAAGAAAAGAACAGATAGCCTACCTAAAATGAGCCCACCCTTGTGAAACTGCCCAGGGATGACTGAAGAACTCATCTCCACTAGGGGGAGCAAAGGTGCTCTCTGCTCATGGATCCAAGGCCGGTGACACATGATCACCCATGGTCACTGTCATCCTTTGTTACAGATCACTAGATTGCACGATTGCAGCAGGATCATTTTAGGTAATGTAATGGAGTGAGTAGATACCCACTTTGGTCACTTACCCATATTGGATGGATGGGTGAACAAACGGATGGACACTTAGAGACAATATAGTCATTCATTGACATTGAAAGTAAGCCTTAAAGACACATCTCAGCTACACTCTGAGAAGTCCACCCTGATACTCCAAGCAAAAATGACTGTTCTTCCATTGTGTTCCCTTTACTTCACTTTGATTATAACCAGTGTTGTATTTTTTTTAATGTAATTTTTTTTTTTTTTTTTTTGAGGAAGATCAGCTCTGAACTAACATCCGTTCTAATCCTCCTCGTTTTGCTGAGGAAGACCGGCTCTGAGCTAACATCTATTGCCAATCCTCCTCCTCCTTTTTTTATTTTTTCCCCCCAAAGCCCCAGTAGATAGTTGTATGTCATAGTTGCACATCCTTCTAGTTGCTGTATGTGGGACGCGGCCTCAGCATGGCTGGAGAAACGGTGCGTCGGTGGGCACCCAGGATCCAAACCCGGGTCGCCAGTAGCGGAGCACGCGCACTTAACTGCTAAGCCATGGGGCCGGCCCAATGTTGTATTTTTTAATGTTAAAAAAAAACTCTAGTACTGATACCTTGAAAAAGTATGGAACAGTTTTTGCGATTATTATTTTTCCCCAGAATTAACACAAAATAACAAATCTCACAGTTATTTTCAGAACATCTCTGAGAAGCAGGAAAAGGCTATACAAACAACCTGAAAATTACAACCACATACATGTAGGCTGAGAACTTAACCCCATGAACCCTACGTTTTCCCCCACCCCCAACCTGAAACCTCAGCCTTCCTGGAAGAGACCCTGGTAGCCGTGGGAACACACTGGAGATAAATGTGGAGGAGAAATTAGGAGCCCATGAAAACTCATGGTGGTAGAAAGATAATAGAAGTGAGTGCACCAGGCCTGACTTTGAAATATAAATACATGATAAAAATTAAATTTGAAAATGACATAAAGCTTGGAAGAGTATCAAGTAATTTTTGGCATCCAAAAGACCGGGTAGCCTGGGATGTAATCAAAGCACAATAGAGTAATGGACAAGGGAGGAAGAGAAAGCTCGAATGGAACAAAGCCAAGGCAGGCTGAGCTCAGGTGGCTGTGATAGGGTTTAGGCCAGGCTGCAGTCACCGCAAAGCCTAGGCCAGGAGCACAGTGAGTCTCTAGAGATTGCCTGTCTAGTACCGGGACCAGGGCCTTGTGGATCTGCTCTCAGCTCCACATCATCTCCTCCTTCTCAACTGTTCCCCTGAACTTGGGAACCCCAGTGACCTTTTGCATTATGACCTTGGCAGTGTGCATGATGATAGCCATTGTCATTTGTATCTTTTCATTTAATCTCCTCTGCAACCCAGTGAAGAAAGTATCTTAACCTCATTTTTCATATTAGGAAACCAAGTCCAAGAACGTTTAAATGACTTGGTCATGGCCGTACACCATTCTCAGGTCATGGGCCAAGTATAACAATAGAAATTCAATTGAGACAAATGTAAGGTCTTGATCTGGAGTCCCAAAATATCATTGTACAGCCCACCTAGGGGAGATACACCTTAGAAGAAGTAAGAAGGGAAAACGACTCTGGGTTTTAGTTTACTTCAGTCAATCAGTAAGAAAGACAACTCAGCCAGCAAAGGCATCCATGAGATCTCGGGCTGCCTTGGTCCTTTCTTTCCTTTGTCAAGGTGGATGGAGTGACTGATCACACCGAAATCAAAGGCATCCAACAACTACAACAACTGACTAAGAGGAAAGACTGAATGAGATTTTCCAAGGTCAATGTGGGGACTCTGCTATCTCTGAGGCTGAACCTCCCACCGACACACACCCCCAGCCAGTCCCCTGGATTCCAGGCTATGGGATCCATCATGCATTAAACAAGCCCACAGTCCAGACAACTGTTCATCAACACACCCTGAGTCACACACCTTTACAGTTAGATTTATCCACAGCTCTGGCTTTTCTTTTACAGGAGGCAGATGACCCTCTCTTGGGTGGTAACAGATACGGATATAAAGAAATAGATAGGTAACTAAATAGATGTATGTGCATACATACACATCTCTGGAACTGTGCCAGGCACTATACCTCTATTATTTAGTTTAATTTTCACAACAACATTGTGGAAAGTGGAAAGTGAACCTCCCTGCATTTATTGATGTGGAAACTGAGACAAAGAAAGGCTGAGTCCTTGCTCAGGGTTGCATGGTTAGTTAGAAAACAGAAGAACAGTGGAACCCATCTTAGCTGCCTATTAAGTAGGGCTCTTCTGGCTGCATCTTGCTGTGTTCCCCGTCTGTATCACCAACCGCGTTAGCCAGACCATCAGGCTGATTGAGTTGTGAGAAATTCTCTTTGAAAAGTCGTCTTCACACCTGACATTTTTACAGAGACCTGGTGGAATGAGTCTCAAAATTGTCTCGTCCACCTTGATAGAGAGACAGTGTTTGCTACAATCCCGGCTGAAAGAAAAAGAAAAAGGTTATTTTGTGTGCTGACTAAATTTCTAAGCTGGGATCTAATTAAAACAGGTCAACAGCACAACTCTGATTAAAGAGGCAGTATGAAAGTGTGTCTCCGTGAATGAACCAAGAATAAGTAAAAGGAATGAAAGTTTACTCCCGAGAGACAGGGAGAGAGAAAGAGAGAGAAAGACAGGGAGAGAGAGAGGTGGAAACTGTTAAAAGAATAGGGTCGGGTGATGAAGAGTTATTGGAAGCCATGAGTATCTGCTGGCCGATTCTTATTAAAAGGTTTTGAGGATTAAAAAAAAATAGCACTACTTTTCCCCAAAGGTTGAAAGAACAACAAGAGTAAGGCAATTTCTATTTGGTAAAATAAAACTGCAAGATCCATTTCGCACAAGACTCAGGGAAAGAAGAATCCGGTGCATCATAGAGTCATATTGGGTGTGCGCTGGAAATGGAAGGTTGTTCTTGACCCCAAGAGCATCTTCCCCTGGCTGAAGCAGATGGGGATGGGCCAGCTATTAAAGAAGTAGCATTGCAGGAGGATTTACCAAGGAGACACGTTTGCACAGCCTTGGCCTACATACCATACAAGAAAATTCCTAAAATTTGACTAGTGTTTACTGCTCAGTTCCTATTTTCCAGGTGCTAGATGCTTCCAAATGCATAGTTTAATTTGTATGATCATATCAACAACTCTACCAGCTAAGCATCATTATCCCAATTCTAGGGAACCTGAAGCTCAGAGAAGTTGAGTGTTGTGGTAAACTCTGAAGATATCCAAGTGTAATCCCGGGACTTGTGAAGATTAGCTAATATGGCAAAAAGGACTTTGAAAGTGTGATTAAGTTCAGGATCTTGAGATGGAGAGATTATCCTGGACCTTCTGGGTGGGCCCTAAATGTAATCATAAGTGTTCTTATAAGAGGGAATCAGAGGAAGACTTGACCGTAGAAGAAGAAGGCAATGGGATGCTACGATGCTGACTTTGAAGATGGAGAAAGAGTCCAGGAACCAAGGAATGCAAGGATTGCAGCTCTAGATGCTGGAAAAGGCAAGGATACAGATGCTTCCCCAGCCTCTGGAGACTGCAGCCTAGCTGGCACTTTGATTTGAGCCCAGTCAGACTGATTTCAGACTTTGACTTCCAGAACTGTAAGAGAAAAAAATGACTTGTTTTAAGCCACAAAGTTGATTAAAACAACAGAAATTTATTGGCTAACAGTTATGGAGGCTAGCTGTCCTAATCAAGGTGTCAGTAGGGCCGTACTCCAGCTGAGACCTATAAGGGAAAATTGTTCCTTGACTCTTCCAGTTTCTTGTATTTGCCAGCAATCCTTGGCATTCCTTGGCTTGTAGAAGCATCACTCCAATCTCTGCCTCTGTTGTCATGTGGTCATCTTTTTCTTATGTGTCTCTGTGTCTCTTTTCCATTTCTTATAAGGATGCCGGTCATATTGTATTGTGTCCACCCTACTCAGTATGACCTTGTCTTAATTTCACTAAACATCTGCAAAAACTTTATTTCTAAATAAGATCACATTGAAGTACTGAGAGTTAGGACTTCATCGTATCTTTTGTGGGGACACAATTCAACCCATAACACTTGCCAAGGCCATTTAGCTAGTAAATGGCATTGATGGGCTCAAATACAGATCTGGCTCTTTTCCCTGCAGACTTGATGGAGTCTGCACATGAATAATTGTTTGAGTAAGGCTCCTGGCTTTTCTGTGTCTTCCTAAGTCCTTCCAGCAGAGTTCCTGGTGCTTGTAAGTCTCCTAGGTACCTTCACTTGGGAGCACTACTCTGCTCCACTGAGCCCAAGTCAGAAGAAACTCACATTTACAACTCTTTTATCCCCACTCCAAAAGGCTTAGACACTTTATTTTCATTCCATTCAGCATGAAATTTTTCTCCAGTGTGCGGAAGAGGGGGATTTTTATTGAAATAGATTAGCTTCTACCTGGGAACTGTTATGTCTATCGCCCTTTTGGATAATCTCTGCTGTGAATTAACTATTCCTATCCTTGGTCCATTTTTTCTATTGGGTTGTTGGCATTTTTCTTATTAATTTGTAAAAGTTCTTTCCATATTAACCTTTATCTATCATAGAAGTTGCAAATATTTCCCCCAATCTATCATTTGTCTTTTGACTTTGTTTTACACTCTCCTGACATGCAAAAATCTTAGTTCTTCTGTGTTCTATGTGTATTCTTTTCCTCCTTTACAGTTTCTGGGATTTCTGTCTTGCTTAGAAAGTTCTCTCAGACCCCTTAGTGATACATATGTTCTCCTTAATTTCTCATATATTTTTTTTTGCCTTGAACTGTCTTTACTGTTATGCTTAAATAGAATATGCAAATGATTGAAATGTTGTCAATTTCACTAACCATATTAATTGTGCTGAAGTCTGTTTATTTCATCTTTGCAGTCCTTTGTAATTTCTGGATTTCAGGGAATGAGTTCTTATTGAATCAACAATATTGAACTCTTAGGTGTTATTGAAACTCTGGGTAAATTGAAGTGAAATGCGCTTGGACAGAAGAGAAGGATAGTCATTGTTCTTCCCTTTTCTACTCATACTTCCTTTTGGTAAAGCTGGAGAAGCACTGTTTGACAAATCTATAGAATTATATATACATAAACATATAAATATGCATATATATGTCGGAGACTGCTATGTGCTCACCAAAACACATACTTCTCCCACACCAGATGGTGGGAGATAAACCCCGTGAAGTTTTTGATGACTACCACATTGGTGAAATTATGTGAAATTAGGTGTCTAATCACCTGGGGCATGTCGGGATATGCCCTCCAAGATATAGGGCAAGTTATTGCACCTTGAGCCCCGTCAGAAATAAAAGATGGGCACAGTGCTTGATGGGCCCTTTTGGATTTGGAAGACAGTGCGTACCACACTTGGGAAGACTACTCCAACAGCTTATTGATGGCTAGGAAGGCTGCCAGGTTTGATTGGGGCCAAAGAGAGAGAGGGCTCTGCAACAGATTCAGGCTGCAGTAAAAGCTGGTCTGACATGGAGCCACATGACCAGGCAGATCTTACAGTGCCAGATCTATCCAGGTGGATAAGGATGCTGTGCGGAGGGCCTGGCAATCTCAATAGGAGAGCCACAGAGCAGATCTTTAGGTTTCTGGATCAAAGATATTCCTTTTATCAAAGAGAATTATACACTGTTCAAAAAGCAGCTCCCGCCATGCTACTGGATCTTAATAAAGACTGAATGTCTGATCACAGAACATCAGTGATGATGCAATTGGAACTTCCCATCAAGAGCTGGGTATTGTCAGATCTACCAGGTCATAAGTTTGGGCAAGTGTTGCAAAAATCCATTATATGATGAAAATAGCCCACGCTAGATCAAGCCCAGGCAAGACTGGAAGGCATAGGTAAATTATATGAATAGATGACCCAGACTCTCTGTCGCTACCTCTGTTGCACCAGAGCCTCTCCCACAGCTCACATCTATGGCCTCTTATAAGGCTCCCCATAATCAATGACGGATAAAGAAAATTTCAGTCCTGGTTCACGGTTGGTCCAGCCCAGTTTGTTAGTGTGCTGACGATGGTCTGCTGTGATACTCCAGCCCCGCTCCGGAGTGTCAATGAAAGACAGCAGCAGGGAAAATCCTCAGCACACAGATCTTTGAGCAGACTTGATTATCAACTTTGTGTGGAGGTAGAAGTGGTCTGAGGAAAGATACATACAGTGGTGAATGTCTTAACTCGTTGGTCCGAGACTTAAAAAGAATATGATTGAAAGACTGGAGACAAGGAAGTCTAGGGAAGAGGCATCCGAGTAGATCTATAGGAGTGAGTATGAATAGTACTGATCCTATGGGCCCTGTCACCACCACTCCCAGAAAATCTCTTGGGCAATTTTTTTTTTTTTTTTACCTCCCAAACCTACAACTCTTGGATCTGCTGGACTAGCAGTCTTAGTTTCCAAGAGAAGGATGTTTCTGCCAGGCAAGACATGAAGAGTTCTACTAAACCTAAAGTTATGGTCTGCATGCTGGTAGACCAGAAAGCAAAAAAAAAAAAAAAAAAATTTACTATACTTGCAAGAGTAAAGGACATGAGGCCTTGGGGCTGCTGCTGATAATGGGAACGGAGAGATATAAGTACGGAACTCAGCAGATTGTCTGGGGTGCTTCTGGGTGCTTCCGTGCCCATTGGTAACTGTGAATGGGCAATTCATCAGCCACAGCATGACAAAGGCATTGTAACTAGGGGCTCAGATACCTCAGTGATGAAGCTCTGAGTTACCCCACTGGGAAAGCAACTTGCACCAGTAGAAGTATTGGTCAAGGCAGAGGAAAATCTTGAATGAGCAGCAGAGGAGGGAGATGGGGAATAACCAGGGCACCACCTTGCCAAATTCAGTGACAGAAAAAAGTGGATTTAATGTGTGGCAAGAGTAGATCTGAGTGGTGCAACAGGTGGACTGTAGCAGGTGCCCAGCTCATATCCCCTTAGATTAGAGGTCACCTGATGGACAAATCTCACACATACAAAACCTTCTTCCTTTAGCATCTACATCTCTGCCTGAGAGCTTTCTCTGGCTACAGTAGCTTGCTAAGCTCAAGATGACTGCAAATGTCAGGGAGTTAATGTCCCCCAGGAGCAACCATTAAGTAATGATGGGCAGGAGTCAGTGAGATGTTCTCTACAGTTTCTCAGAGGGTCTTCAGCAGGCTGAGCCCCAGAAGCCAGCAGTAGTATATTACATCCCCTTTATTGCCTTTCCTCCATTCCCTGTCTCCCTTTCACATCCTTTCGCTGTGCTTTCCACGTTTTCTTCTACATAAACTATGTGAACCAAATCCTCATCTTAGCGTGTGCTTTTGGGGAAATCCAAGCTAAGATGCTTAGTCAATGGACAATAAATGCTAGTTCTTCTCCTATACATGTTAGAGGCATTTATTCTAAGCTCATTTATGATTTAGAAGGAAAGACAAGTTGATTACATTTCAGATGCTGCCAAATACCTAACCACAACGAGCATTGAGAGGCTAAAAGAATAGAGAAGAACGGGAGTTTTGGGAAGCTAATGAGATGAGATTTAATATAGATAAATGTAAGCTAATGCACCTGGGGAAAGTCATAATCAGCATTAATTTAATATGGGAGCCCACAATTTGTGAAACTATCATAATGACAAAAATCTGGGGATAATTATGTATAATAAATTATGAATTGAGAAATGTGCTGCTTATTAGAAAAACAAAGTCCACCATCTTGCAGGGTGGAGACAAAATAGGATCAGTCATGGTCCATGTTCCAGGACACTTCCTGAGACAGAGCTAGAAATCAAAGGTGAGTCAGTCAAGGTGGAGTAAGGAAGCAAAGTTAGGAAGGAGACATGGGATTCGACTGAGTCTGTGTGTGGGGGTGGTTCCAGGCTAACGGGGTTGAGATGAAAAGCTGTGGAAGCAGTCTCGCAACAGACAGGGCATGGGGATTAAGACCAGAGGTCCAGCAGCAGACTTGTAGCCAGGCAGGGGTTTGGGGCAGCAGACACACGGCATCAGTGTTAGAGACCTTGAATCTGAGTTGACTCTGACTTCACATGGGAGGCTTTACTCACTGAGTGTCAGAGTAGGAATGAATCCCGGGGAGCTGCTGACCTCTCTTCCACCCAGGGTTTTTAGGATCTGTAGTGAAGGTGCGTTACATAAGGGAGCCACCAGACAGGTCGCCTGGATAGTGCCAGAAGCTGGTCATTCCCCACACTGTCTCAAGTCAGTTGAGATTCTGTTTGGCTGCAAGTAAGAGAAAGCTGGACACAGTGGCTTGTACAAGTATATACTTTGCTTTTTTCATGAAACAAGATGTCTGGAGGTTGTCTATTGCTGGCAACCAGGGAGGAAAACAGTGATACCATATGTTTATTTCTCTTTCATTAGATGAAAAAGGGTGTGCTGAGTAGAAGGAATTCCATGAACAAATGCACAGACATGTAATAAAATGCTGTGTGTAGCAATCACTTTTAACCACCTGCCCAATATACACTATCCCTTTCTTCCTTGAAATCAAAGCTCAATTTTGTTTGGAAGCAACATGATCAGCTCTAGTGAGAGACTTGCCTTTCCCATGGTCCATTGCAGCTAGGCGTGGCCAGGTCCCAGGTTTTGATCTATGAAAATTAATCAGAAATCTTCCCTTTGGCAATATTTGTTTTTCCCTGATGAAAGATAAGTAAGCATATGGCAACACCGTTTTCTCCTACTCCTTCTTGGTTTAAATAAGAGCATGATGCCTAATGTTGTGGCAGCCATCTTGTGATCATGAAGGAAAGACCAAGACCAGCTCAGAACCCTCCATCCTTCAGGTTTCAACTTCAGTGTCATCGATTCAGACAGGCTTCCCTGACCCCCTTCACGTAGACCCCATCCCACTCTACTTTATCTCTTCCTTTGTTTAGTTCCTTCATTGAATTTATATCAACCAGCAAGATTTCATTCATTTTTCAGTGTCCTCGTTGTGTTAATATTCTTCTCTCCCATTAATATGTAAGAATCTCCTTGAAGTCAGGGAAGGTACGAGGCACAGAGTAGAAGCTCAATAAATATATGTTAAATACTCAGCCTCCTGGAAGACAGGACCTCTCATTTCTAAGCCCCTCCCTTCCTGGTCCAGCCCAAGGATTAGGTGCCTCGTCTGGAAGTTGGGTTTTGTGACCTGCCCTTGTCATTGCACAGCTGTGGGACCTTCAGATTTCTATCCAATCAAAGAAGGCAGTTGGTCCTGATTATTTCCAAGGTCCTTTTTATTCAAATAACTGATACGCTGGCCTCTAACGCTGCTAGGTTTTTCTTCTGATTGTAGAGTTTTTAAGATTTTTGATCATGACACCCCCGGCAATAATAAATTTTACATCACAACTCACTGTGTGTGCTTGGTCAGGAACTGTATTGTCTCACGTTTTTAAAAAATGCTAACTCGTTTTCAGAGCCTATTAATGGTTTATGACATGAAGTTTGAAAAACTCTGAGTTAAGGTATTTTGTTCCATGCAATCCCGTTTTAAACTATATCTTGCTTGGGAAAATATTTTTATTAATGATAATATATGATACTACGTTATTATATAATACAAAGCATGATATAAAAATATATAATTAAGTAATAAATCTACATGTGTACAGCTCTTCAAGCACACAGAATACCATCACCCAGAGAATCTCATTCATTTATTGTGTCAGCTCTCTAATGGGAGTAAACTCATTTCACATATGAGAAAATTAGCTCAGAGGGCAAATAATGTGTCTAAGACCACTTTGCAAGCTAGGGCCAGAGCCAGGGCTCAAACTAGAGTTTTAAACTCCTTCTTTTGACCTCTTTCTCCTCATTAAATGCCAAATAAAGATGCAGATAATTTAGATGACTCATTTCCATTACTGTGGCTATTGTGTCTCTCTGCCATAGCATCCACTCTGGCTCAGTCCATTTCATTATAAGCTCTGGAATTCAGAACAGAGACTCAGAAGGAATCAAGAAACACGTGCGGACCCATTCCAGATGACTGGAAAGATCTTAAAAAAGCTTGTTACAAAGATTGCAAACCAGGCTCTGCCATGTATTTGTTGAATGGCCTTGAGTAAGTTATCTGACTTCTCTGAGCCTTAGTTTCCTCATCTGTACATTGGGGATGATTCAAATTGCTCTGCCAACTTCAGGAGCTTGTTGTGAAAATGCTTGTGGAGATTCTTGGGCAGTTGGAACCTCCAGATTCTTCCATGGATCTTCCCTCTGCCAGGGATGCTTGTACTTCTGCCTGGCACAAACTAGTCATCCCTTAGACCCCATTTGCATGTCTCTTTCTGGGCAGAATTAATCAGGCTTTCTTTGCACTCCCACTGCACGTTATTCTTACTTTGATTACAGCTCTTTTCATGCCCCATTAATATGTGCTTCCCATACATAACATAGCCAGCCCTTGTGGTCTAGTGGTTAGGATTCAGCACTCTCACCACTGTGGCCTGGGTTTTTTTCCTGGTCAGAGAACCACACCATCTGTCTATGGGTTATCGCACCGTGGCAGCTGCGTCTTATTGTGATGCTGAAAGCTATGCCACTAGGATTTCAAATACCAGCAGGGTCACGCATGGTGGACAGGTTTCAGCAGAGCTTCCAGACTAAGACAGACTAGGAAAAAGGACGGGGCCACCCACTTCCAAAAAAATTGGCCTTGAAAACCCTGTGAATAGCAGTGGAGCATTGTCTGATATAGTGCTGGAAGATGAGAGGATGGTGCAAAAAAGACCAAGCAGAAGGATACAGTGGGTGTTCATTAATTTATTTACAGAGCAACATTCATTGTACTCTATGTTCTAGACCTTGGCTGTGCTCTGAGTAGTTATTGACTAGCAAGCTGAAACGCCTAGGAAGATATCAGCATTCCTCATCATCTGCTAATTTTGTAGGAGGAATCAGAACAACATTCTACAGGGAGAGTGTTACATGATGGGGGTTCTCCCAGCGGTCTGATGACTTTCAAGGGGATCTATATGGATTGTAGTAGCCACAGGAACTGTTACTCATCCCCGCACACTGTTGCATAAGGAATGAACTGTGGTATTACAAGTAGAATTTTGTAGTCAGGGGGAGGGCAGACAATGCAATGCTCAGTAAGGTCATCATCTAGGGACAGAGAAAGAGCAGCTTTTTTGATTTATGTGCTGATGAAGACCTACAACAGAAAGTATTACTCTGATCCTGTTTCTCGAGCAGCAAGGATCAGATTGCATGGAGCATGCAGGATTCTTCAGGAGATATTCAGTGATGTCGGGGTAAGAGAGAGGGCTCTGCAGTCAGAGCCCTGGGTCTGGGTTAGGGCTGGTCCATTCTTTTCCCTCCTTCCTCCCTCCCTCCCCCAATACCCACAAGTCCCTATGCAGTGCTGGTTAAAAATACCAAGTCCTTGCCCTCATGTGGCTTACCTTCTTCTGTAGGAGAAGACAGATAACAAATACATGAAAAAAAATACAATAATTTCAGATAGAGACAATTACAATGAAGAAAGTAGAACAGTGTAATATGATAGAACGTAACTGGGTATAAGAAGGGGCTTCGCTGACTGGGGTGGTCAGGTCAGGGAAGGCCTCTCTGAAGAGTTGGCCTTTGAGCTGAGACTTGAATGTAGAAAAGAAGAGAGCTATGCTCAGTCCTTGAGGAATAGCATTTAAGCTGAAGAAACAGCAAAGGTAAAAGCCCTGATATGGGAATAAGCCTGGAGTGTTTGAAAAACAGCAAGGAGGCAGTGTTGCTGGAGCAGATGAAGCAAGAGGGAGAGGGAAAGCAGATAAGGTCAAAGAAAGACCAGGGAGTTAGTGTGGGAAGACAGGCCCAGCTACATGATTCATGGTGCCCAGTGCAAAATGAAAACGTAGGGCTCCTTGCTCAAGAATCACGAAGAATTCCAAGACGGTGACAGCAGAGTGTGAAACCAATCATGCCCCTTCTGAGTACAACTGCACAAGTCACACCCCCACAAAGCCAGCTGTGTATGTAAGGTCAGGTAAGCAACCACTTGCCATTTAGTCTGCTCAGGGAGAAGCCACCAGAGTTGAAATCAGGGGCCACAATGAGCAGTTTCACTGAAATAACTGAATGTTCTGGAGGGCGTGTGGCAGGGGAGGGATGGAAGCAGAGAGACCAGCTTGAGGGCATCATTATCATCAGAGGAAGAGGTGGCTTGAAACAGGATCTGGCAGTGGAGTGGTCAGATTGTTACCACACAAAGGGCATGATCTGTTCGCTGCAATACAAAAGCCAATTGTCAAGAGGCAAGATAGTGGAAGAGAACTGGCATTTTATTATAGCTTGTTAGCAAAAGGGAAAATGGCCGACTAATGTCCAAAAGAACCATCTTAAAGGGGCACAAAATCTTACATCCGTTATATAGGACAGTGCGTTATAGGGGCGGGGATTAGGAATGTTGGCCCTCTGGTGTTACGGACTGGGAGTGCCACACCAGATCTTTCAGTTTTCATTAATGATGTCTATCAGCATAGACTTTCTGTTCAGGGGTCATCACATTCCCAAGGAACTCAAAAGAACAAAGTTATCATCTTTTTTTGTGTGAGTGTGAGACGATCAACCCTGTGCTAACATCTGCCAATCCTTCTCTTTTTTTTGCTGAGGAAGACTGGCCCTGGGCTAACATCTGTACCCATCTTCCTCCGCTTTATATGGGATGCTGTCACAGCATGGCTTGCCAAGCGGTGCGCTGGTGCGTGCCCGGGATCCAAATCGGAGAACCCTAAGCTGCCGCAGCGGAGCGCGCGCACTTAACCCCTTGCGCCACCAGGCCAGCCCTGAAAGTTATCATCTTATCATAGCTTGGAGGTACATGCACAAGCAGGGGTTGTAAAATCTACAGAGCAGTTAGATCTCCTGGAGGTGCATATCCCAGCTGGGTTAGTTAGTCAGAGGTCGTTCCAAGTTACAGTAGGGTTTCTTTTCTACAATATGGCTTCCCTTATGTCAACCTTGTCTTGAGCCAATATCAAGATCTGTGGTATTTCTTGGACGTAGAGACTTCAGGACTTGCTGGTGGATTGAATGGAGTTTGAGGGACAGAGAGACCTTCAGAACATCGTCTAAGTTTTCCGTCTGAGCTGTTGAGTGGATGCTGATGCTATTTACTGAAACAGGAAAGACTAGAGGAGAAAGACTTTGTGAAAGGAAACAGAGTCCTCTTGGAACTCATGTCAAATTCAAGATGTGGATCAAATATCCAAGTGGAGATGGTGAGTAGGCAGTATGCAGCAGAAGAGAGTGGTGAGGACCAGAGATACAATTTGCTTCGGTACCTGGATGGTATGAAAAGACACTATTCAATAAGGAATGTACACATACGTATTGATATTCACCACAAACATGCACAGCCATGCTGTTGTGTTGAGTCCCAGCTCTGCCATTTACCAGCCATGTGCCCTTGGACACATTTCTTTGCCTCTTTGCATTCATAAAATAAGAATAAGTCTATACATCTCCTAGGGCAGTTGTTGCTATTAAAAGGGATAACGTATACAGTCGTGTGCTGCATAATGATGTTTCAGTCAATGATGGACCACATATGTGATGGTGGTCCCATAAGATTTGTACCATCAAGCCTAGGTGTGTGATGGGCTATACCATCTAGGTTTGTGTAAGTACACTCTATGATGTTTGCACAACGCCATAATTGCCTAGCAACGCATTTATCAGAACATATGCCCATCATTAAGTAACGCATGACCATAATGCCAGTGCAGTGCCTGGCAAGTCGGAAGCACAATACCAATAGTTGCTATTAGTACTATTAATGCAAATCAGTTTATCTATGAGATGAAATCAGTTGTCCTGAGAACATTATACTTAACGGAAGTTTAGTATTCAAACAGAACTGGATTCAGCTCTGCAGAATGGCAGGAAGTATTTGCGACTCCCCTCCCCCAGCAAATGTCAGAGATTTGACTTCATTTAAAGGTAGATTAGGTTAAGGAGTCAGACATTTGCATAAATACTTTCCTTTTTTTTTCTCCCACATAACTGCTCCAGAATACCTCTGTTGTGCTTCCTTATTTTTCTTATGTACATCCTTTTAAGGTCCTGGTTAAGAATTCAGAACACCTGGTGTATAAAAGTTAAGCAAAATAAGATCTTTAAAAGTTGGAGAGGATGATCTGGGCTCCAGAAAGTACGACATGGTCAGAAATATCCGGGATTTGATGTGGAGGTGCTGATTACATTTGAGATCTGTAAGATGAGACCTGAGAAAAATATCTCACGAACCAGGAGGAGAGGCCAGACCTGGATCCTTGGAGGAGGCTGGAACATCCTACCTCCATCAACTGGAGATCCTGGTTCCACCAGGTTCTCCCATTGCCCAGGCTCTGACAGTGGACATGGAATCATGTGTTTATCATCTGTAATTGCTTAAATTATGAAATGTACTAAAAACTACAGAGAATGATAAAAAAAAAACTTCCATCCAGATATTTGCTTCATAAAATACTAAAAAGTAAAAGAAATAAAATATAAAATGTAAGCCCCTACATTCAATTCTCCCAAGGTAATCAGGATCTAAAAATTGTACACATCCTATCAAACCGTATTTTTATGGTTTTACTATATGTATATAGCTCTATAAGCAATAAATATTTTTGTTTTGTCTATATTAAAGCATTTATGTATGTGTTCTATGGTTTGATACATAGGAACATTTTGTAATTTGCTTTTCTCATTCAACATTATGTTGATACATATATGTCTAGTTCATTAATTTTAATTGCTACATATCTCATTTCACAAGTATATCACAATTTATTCATTTCTCTATTGATGGATAGGTAGACTGTTTTCTTTCTTTTCACTTTCTATTATAAAACAATGCTGGCTTGACCACCTGGGCATGACCACTTGTGCACACCTGCCAGTGTCTCCCAGGGCACACCGCCCAATGGGGCTGCAGGAGAGAAAACCATGCTCATCTTCAACATTAGCGGATATTATCCGATTCCTTTCCTAAGTGGTTTCCCTAGTTTATGTCACTGCGATGGGACTGTGAAAGTTGTCGTTTCTCCATAGTCTCACAAATATTAGCTCTTTGCTAGTCTGCTGAACAGGAAAGTTATCTCGTTGTTTTTGTTTTTTTTCTCTGATTTCTGGTGGGAAGTACCCCTTTCCAGATGCCAATTTGGCCACATCTCCCTGGCTGGGTTTTTATTACGTGCAGCCGAATGTCATTCCTACATGAGGTGGGCAGTTTCGACCAATGTTACCTGGCTTGCCGGGAATCACCTTGGGACTCAGAAAGAGGGAACTGGGGAAGGAGGGGACGTGCAGAAAAAAGGAGTGGATGTGTCAAAGGATAAACTTCATCAGCTTCATGAGTTTGCCCAAGAAGGCCAAGGAATCTTCTAATTCAATTTAATACTTAATTGTCCAAGATCAAATCCAACAAAACGATATTCTCCTAATCTGGATCTGTTCTACTTCCGACACATGGCTCTTCCCCACTGCTCACCTCTGTGCCGTGCGCTTGGAGGGACTCTCTGAGCTTGGGCTTCTTGCCCAAGAATCCTAGAGAGTCAGTCTGGATTTAAGAGAAACCTCTATGCAGCACAATCCTGCAAATATTTATTGAGTGCCTACTCTGAACAACTCACTATGTTTTCCATCAAATAAGACCTATTCCCTTCAAGGGCCAATTAACAAAGCGATTAAAGAAAGGAACAGATGTGTCACTGCCCACCTTTCTCTCATGAGGAGCCCTGAACCTTAAGAAGTGACAGTTTCTTCTCAGCTTACCAGCCAGAGTTGACCTTAAAGCCCCACCCACTGGGGAGAGGACCCAGACTCTGCAGCCCTCTGTCCCAACCCCCTGGACCACCTGGCCGCATCCTTGCCTTGGGTTCCCCTCAGGTGCGGGCACTTCTCTCTGCACATCATCAGGAGAGCGCCTGCAGCGACTTCAGCTGCATTTGGACGTTAAAAAAACACAGATGGCATTGTGGTTCCAGGCTAATTGCAGCATATTTATCTGATAGTCGATTCTCATTATGTGCTCGTCAAACGATTATGGAAACAAGTGGTGGCTCCATCCTCGTGCCTGTCAGGTCTGGTTAATAAAAATGGAAAAAACCCACGAACCAAAGATAGGAAAATTGCTAAGCTAAGAGTGGTCTTGGGACCGGGAGGCAAGCGGTGAAAAAGGAAGGAGCACTTCCAGGTAATTAGAGCCAACAACATTTAGCAATATTGTGTGCTCTGGTCACTGTCCTCAGGGAGCCCTCACTATAGAGGGGGTCAAGACCACAATGTGAGTGGTCCATTGAGGGTCATACAAGATGCTCCTGGAGCACTGAGGAGGGAGGCTATAACATCTGAACACCAAGGATGAGCGGGATTTCTCCACTGATGAAGGAGGGAGGGCATAGCAGGGAGCGATCCAATGCGCAAGCACAGAAACAACAATGAAAGGTGTTTTCGGGGACTGTGACTCCTACAGCATTTCTTGGTGACATACTCTCCGGATTGTTCTATATGGGCTGTGTTTAATACCATGTTAAGCTGGAAGCCCTGTGAGGACTGGGGCCTGGCCTTCCACCCTGTTCCCCTCACCAAGCTGCGCAAGTCCGAGGTTGCTCCAGGCAAGTAATCCAAAGGCAGTCCTATAATCCAAAGGGAGCTTCACAGTCTGCTCCCAGGATCTTGTCTTCAGTTTTACAGGTTGACTGACTAATTTATGGATGCATTCATTCATCAGTTATTTATCACTTCCATTGTCATTATTTCCAGACTGGAGGTTGGAAACCAGATGTATTACTAATAATTAGGGGATGAAAGTCTCTGGGTGAGCAGGAATCCCACAAGCGCAAGAGAAAAATCACAAAAGGAACTAATACCAAAATACCAAAAGGAACTAATACTCTGACATTCCAAAATGATTTTTATTCACATTAATTAATTTACTACGCCCACCTCCAAGTGATTTAGTTATTATCACGATTAAAGTTTTATAGAAGAAGCACCATATCTTCAGAGAGGTTAAGTAACTTTCCCAGGATCACACAGCTGTTCATTAGTTAGCAGAGGTGGGAATTAAACTCAGGTCCTTTGAACCTCAAACTTCTGCTCTCTTTCCATTAAAAGACTGTCTAGAGTTGGAAAAGTAAAGGCCACTCGTGGGCCAGTGGTGACTCTTGCTGCCATTTGAAAAGTGCAAAGCCACCCAGATTGTAAAGTAAACTACTTCCCTTTCGGTCTTTCCTTTCGTATTGAGTGGAGTTCAGAGTAAACCAGTTCCTGTAACCCTCTGACGATTTCTCGCCCTTGTGCCTTGATCAGAGAAGTCTCTGGAGTACTTTGCTTCCCAAGGGCTCAAGCACTGTTCTGAGCACATCAATAAAAGAAGAGGCTTTACTATCAGCAGGTCACAAACAGACCATGGAACGCAGGGAAATTGGCAGGCAAAGAAGGAGAGAGCGTGTGCAGACGACCTGGAGGACAGAGAGGCGCTGGGTGCAGGCCTTTCCCGACAGCCCAGTAGAATTCCAAGCCGGTGACCCTGTCCCTCCTTCACTCCTTCACGCTCCTCTGGGGAGTAACCACGAGGAATGATGCTTCTTGCTGCAGCAGCAGGAGTCTCGATCCCCATGGGTGGCGGGCACCGGGGCCTGGTGGTCCTGTCTTGGAGGTCCCAGTTTTGGGGATCCCAGCACTGTCAAGCTCCCAGGACCATTCCTGAGTCCCACTGGCCCCTGGGCTTGGCTGACTTCCCTCCCATATCCCTGCAGCTCAGCCTGCACTCTCTGTCCTCAGTCCCCTCCTGACCCCTCTCCTCCTCAGCTGGGTTCTCTCCCAGGATGGCTGCAGAGCAGAGTGGCAAGCCCCGCCCAACTTCCTATTCCCTGCTGCATTCAAGGACTGGGCCACAGGCCCTCGGGGTCCCCGGGGTCTCACTTACGGAAGAGGGAAGGAGGGTGTGGGGGTGAGAAGAGACAAATGAGGGGGAAGGATGAGTGCTCCAGAAGGTTGAACCCCATGGCTTTCCTCTGTGGTGCTGACCCCACTGGACTCCGGCGCCCTATCCTCATCCTGCTACAAGGTCTTATTCCATGACTGAAGGCAAAGTTAGGGCTCATCAACAGGGAAGGACAAGGAGCCCCAAGCTCCTATCACGTGCCAGGTGCTGTGCTGGGTGCCATAACTGAGACTCGTGTAATCCTCAGAAAGATGCAAAACCAGCCCTTGCTGCACCCATTTTATGGATGAGGAAGGAAGACCATGTGAGGCACACAAGATGGCACAGCCAATGAGTGACAGTCAGCGTTTAAATCTAGCCGGCTGGGACTCAGTCTCCTTCCAAGTATCCATGCAATACTCTCTTGTCCCATAGCTGGGACACTCTGACTAAGGGACCCCCATTTCTGGAGGGCAGGTTTTGGGGTTCTTTCCTCGAACTGGTCTACAGCATCCCGTGCCTTCTGTCATCTGCACAAGGTGTTGGAGCTTGACTGAGGGGCCGGGGGGCATGTGAGGCCCAGCAGGATGCTGAGCTGTTAGTGGATTATACTGCTGTATTGTCTACTTGAAGAGAAGCCAGTAGTCGGGGAGCAGAGCTTAGACATGGCTGCAATCTCTAACACGGTTTTTAGACCTTGTTTCCTCGGTGTTGGTAATTAGTGCTTGGAAGTATATCCGTGTGGGTGGAATTGCATGCCTGTTCAATTGTCTGGCTTCTCCAAAGAACACAGGGCTTTGCCCACCCTTCCTGAGCCTGTGCATCTGAGCAAAGTGGAATCATAAAGTGTAAGTCAGGCCAGCGGGCATCTGGGGTAAACCTAACTTTTCACCTACTGGCAAATGGCTTCTTGGGACCTACTTCTGATGTGAAGTCTGTGAGGAAGGTCACACAAGTTCTGGGTCTGGGGAGAACCCAGGTTCCAATGGAGGTTCAGCTTCTTCCTGACACTGTGCCCTTGACATGGGGCCTGAGCTCCCTGAGCTCTAGTTTCCTCATCATCAAAATTATGATAATAACTACAGAATTAGAGATAATATATGGAAAAAAACCTGAGTAGGTTATTATTAATATTATTTTTATTATTTTGTCTTGGTGTAGTAGTCATGATTCTCTAGAGAAACAGAACAAACAGGGTGTGTGTGTGTGTGTGTGTAAGGAGAGAGAGAGAGAGAAAGAGAGATTTCTTATAAGGAATTGGCTCATGTGATTATAGACGCTGGAACTGAATTCAGCAGCTGGAGACCCAACAGAGTTGATGGCATAGTTCCAGTCCGAAGTCCAACAGGCTCAAGATCCAGGAAGAGCCAATATTTCAGTTAAAGTCTGAAGGCCATACAAGACTGATGTTCAATCAGTCAGGAAGAGTTCTGTCTTACTCACTGGAGGCTTAGTATTTTTGTTCTATTTAGGCCTTCAACTGATTGGATGAGGCCCACCCACATTGGAGAGGGCAATCTGCTTTACCCAGTCCACCAATTCAAATGCTACTGTCACTCAAAAACACCCTCACAGAAACTTCCAGATTAATGTTTGACCAAATGTTTGGGTACTCTGTTGCCCATTCAAATGGACACAAAATTAACTATCACCTTGTCAGGGCCTGGTTACTTAGCAGTGAGACTAGATAAGAGGAGCTGAGGACCGGCTTTAAGGCCCACACTCCATGAAGACAGCTCCTGAGAGGAGACAGGTGTAGCCTCAGAGGGGAGAGACAGGTGATATCACAGGCCCTGGAAGAGGCATTGGGCACCTGTGGGACCAGAGCAGCCCAGCTGTGGTGAGGTAGGTGTGAGAGGTTGCTCAGATGTCCAGGCCCCCATGATGGGCCTGGAGTTCAGGGTCAAGACTCTGCTCCAGGGAAGAGTTGGCAGAGCTGCAAAATGCTTCAGCAGCAGGCAACAGCCGAGTTTATTTACTCTTTATTAACAACTACCAATCCTGAGCAGGCCCTTCATACCAGCCACCCGTTCAGCCCTCACACCCCCTTCTGAAGTAGATGCTGCTATGTTCCCTTCGTGCAGTTGAGAACACGGAGGCTCAGAGAGGCAAGTGACTTGCCCAAGGCCCGTAACTAGAAAATGGCAGACGGAGGACACCAACCCAGGGTGCCTGGAGAAGAAATCTGCACTCCCATGGGACAGGCCTCCTTGAGCTTGTAGATTTGGTTTCTCAGCTGCAGCCATTTTTCTGATCCTAAAGGTAGCTCACAGTTCAGCAGAATTAGGTCAGTGTGTGAAATTCATGTGTTCAATAACTCCTGGGTGATTAGAACTATGCCAGGCATGTCTGTTTGGGACACCAGAGACTCAGAAGGCCCTGGGCCTATTCTCCAGCACTCAGTGTGTGGAGCTGAGGCTGGTTTGCAGGAGATAATCAGGAGAGGTTCACCGGACACGTATCCCGTGCAGGGGCACTATGGCTAGCTTGCCACTCCCACCCTGCAATTTCTCTTAGGCTTCCCCTGAAGCCACGCCACCCTCAATAATAAAAAATTGCTAAGTAAAAATAACATCAGGGCAAGGATCCTAGACCCACCTTCCTACTAGATTTAAGTCTCTCATGGTTGAGTTCCCCTGACACAGGATGTGATGTAAGTCTCTTATTTGGGAGCTAATCCGAGAAAGCAGTTATGGCAGGGAGAAACAGGGAGGGGAAAGAAGCCAACACATGGTGCATCAGTGAGCACCTGGAGCTGAATCCCTGGGGGACTTCTGGGAGGCAGTGTTGACGTGCCTCAGAAATGTCCCATCTGAGGACAAGGAAGCCGGGGCATTTATGCACCAACTCCCATTCTCATTAGGTAAGGGTTGCTCTGGAATTCTTCTTTTTGATCTTTCTGTCCTGCAGTCTGCTAGGGGGACCATGCTCAAGGACCAGAAGAAGGCCTCAGGCAGAGAGTCGCATGTGCTTGAAACAAGACGCCTCCAAGGGAGAGATATGAACAGGGCTCCAACAGAGTATGCAACAGGAGAAATATAGAAATGCTGGAGCTGCCGTGGTGGGCTGCTAAAGGGAGAGGTCCAGAGAGGCCTGGGCTGGATCATAGCTCCACCATCAATGGGAGTGTGACCTTAGGTGAGTTACTTTACTTCTCTCATCTTTAATTGCTTCATCCGGGAATGCAGTATGAGAGTCCCTACGTACTTATCAGGGTATTGAGAAGAGTAAGTATAATACAGTATGTGAAGGGTCTGACTCCTGCAAGCATTCAGTAAATGGTAGCTACTGGCGTTATTATTCTTAATCAAGGGCCAGATCATTTCATATAAACCATAAATCACCGAGGAACTCAGAAAAGCAAGAAAGTGGCGTGGCCTGGAGGATTTTTATGGATGAGCATCAAATGGAAACTGGTACTGGCATTGAACTTTGAGATATTGCAGAATATTTTCAAAGTATAAAATGAATAAATCAACACTACAGAAACTTTGGAGGTGTAGAGTAGAACATTCTATAAGCCAACAGTCTTCTTTACATGCATAGTCTTGCACTATTGTCATCACAATGCCAGGCTATTTCATATCCCACTGTCTTTCACTGACCTCACAACAGCATCATTTTTACATATTGCATACATTTAAATTTTCCTTTATTGTTAGACATTTTGGTTCTTTCAAATTATTGGTTTTTATAAATAGCATTATGATGAACATCTTCACATGTATCGCTGTTTTTCAAATTTTAGATTAAGTTTGCAATTTGCATTTCCAGAAAGTGGAACAGCAGGGCCAAGGGGTATGAACTGGCCAGAACTGGTGAATCTTGATAAATATTGTCAACTTGCTTTACTAAAGGGTTATGTTGCTTTACAATGTCACCATCAAGCTGTGACAGTACTGATTTCATCACTGTCTCACTCTCCCTGAGTATTGTAGTTTAACTCAGTTAATAAGTAAAAATGGTTTCTTGGTCTACTGTTAATTTTTTTGGTAACAGCTTTATTGAGATATAATCCAAATACTATACAATTCAGCCATTTAAAGTGTACAATTCAACGGTTTTTAGTATATACACAGAGTTGTGCGATCATCACCAAAAGCAATTTTAAAACATTTTTATTTCCCCAAAAGAAACTCTGTACCCTTTAGCTATCACTTCCTAACCCCTCAGCCCCTCCAGCCCTAGGAAACCATTAATCTACTTTCTGTCTCTATAGGTTTACTATTATGGACATTTTATATAAATAGAATCATATAATATATAGTCTTTGTGAGTAGCTTCTTTCATTTAACATAATGTGTTCAGGGTTCATCCAAGGTGTAGCATGTATCAGTATCTCATTCTTTCTTATGAGCAAATAATATTCCATCGTATGGAAATACCACATTTCGTTTGTCTATTCATTGATCAGTTGATAGACATTTGGGTTGTGTCCACCTTTTAGCTATTATGAATAATGTTGCTGTGAATATTTGTGTACAAGTTTTGTGTGGACATACGTTTCCATTTCTCTTGGATATATACCTAGGAGCAGAATTGCTAGGTGAGATGGTAATTCTGTATTTCACTCTTTGAGAAACTGCCAGACTATTTTCCAAAGTGGCACCATTTTACTTCTCTCTAGCAGGGTATGAGGATTCCAATTTCTTCACATCCTTGCCAACACCTGTTATTATCTGACTTTTTGTTTCTAGCCATCCTAATGGGTGTGAAGTGGTATCTCAATGTGTTTTTGATTTGCATATTCCCGATGACTAATGATGTTGAGCATCTTTTTGTGTGCTTATTGACCATTTGTATATCTTTGGAGAAATGTCTATATAGGATCTTTACTCATTTTTAATTGGGTTATTTGTCTCATTATTATTGAATTGCAAGAGCTTTTTATATATTTGGTTCAGTGTTAATTGAATTTGATCAACAGTGAGGTTGGATATTTTTTAAGCATTTATTTACTGGTTATCATACGTGAAAGGATTTAGATGGAGGCATGATCACGAGTGTATCTTAGGCAACACCAAGAGCAAAGAGGAAGGTGCCAATGCAGTTATTATAAAAGGATAATCATCCAAGGGTTCCTTCATTTAACAAATCCTTTGAGCACATTTCCTGTTCCAAGAACTGTATTATGACACAAAATAGTGCACATGAGAGAAATAGCCTCTGTCTTCATGGAACACAGAGACTAGTGGGGTGAGAGAGATTTATAAAGTGAACAATAAGTGTTTGTGAATTGGGATATATGCCTTTCTGGAAACAAACAGCACACAGAGTTAGACAATCCTGTAGGGAAACCTCATTTAGAAAGTGATTCAGGTTGGGTGCCCCCAAAGCTGACCCTGAGAGGAGCATTTGTATTATGAAGTATTCTCAGGGAACCTGGTGGTGGAGTGGGGAATTGGAACAGTGGGACAGGGTCAGGGAGGAAACCAAGCAAGTGAATGAATTCAAGCAAAGTCCCAAGGAAGGGACAGTGGCTCAATCAACAGGGGAGCTCCGGAGACAGGGGAGCTCTGGAGACAAGGTAAGGCAGAGTATTCCAGACCAGAGGCAGAAGAGCTGAAGCGTTTACTCCCACATCCTTCAGTCCCCAGGGACTGTAAATCCCCAGGCACATTCAGTTCCCCTTGCGTTTAGAGAAAGTGGCTCTGGGAGCCTGAGGGCAGCCTGCTGATGATGAAGAGATTCAGGGGCTGGCTGTTGGGAGCGAACACATCCCCAGGGAGCCAATGGGCAAAAACTGATCAGGGATCTGATCAGAGGGGATACGGGCATATGAGCACAGACTGTATCTTCTGCAAATGAGCAGACCAGGGAAGGTTCCTCAGAGGAGGTGACATTTAATGACGAGGAGCGGAGGAGAGTCTAACAGGCAGAGGAAGCCAGGCAAGTGAAAGCCATCAGGGGGAGAGGGCTGGGTTCTCCAGAAACTGAGAGCCACAGAAGGTGGTAGATTGGGAAGGGGCCTTCTTGTTTTCCAAAGGGGAGGGAGGAAGAGCAGAGGAAGGCTCAGAGACACTTGCTCGGTTTCACACAGCTGGCAAGGTCAAAGAAAGCCCAGGGCAAACCTCGGCGCTGGCATGCATGAGCAGTTGCGGGGTGCAGGATGCAGGTTAGACCACTCTGTCTGAGGGGTATTGGGGGACGGGAGAGGCAACTCAGGGAGGGCAGTGAAAGAGAATGAACAGGAACACTCTGACCTCTGTCCCTCCCACCCCTGAGTCTCCTGTGCTTCCTGTAGTTCTTTCTTAGAGCAGAAAAGCCTCTCAAGTACACGGATGCAACTGAACAGACACAGTTATAAATAAAGTGACAGATACCATAGCAACAGGGAAAGCAAAATGAAATACAGCATCTTATTGTAAAGGGCAAAACCTACGCTATATATACAAGTGAGCGTCTCCTTCCACTTTCCATTGCTTTCCCATATAAACATTTCAGACTTCACATGCAGCAGACCTGTCTCCTTAACCGAAGTAATTCTGATACAGAATTTATACATATCTTTGTACATGTCTATTTGTGTGCTCAAGTGTTTAGTTATATAAAGTGTGCCTATAACTCTGTATATAGAGCTATACATTGGATTATAGATGTACCTATTATATATCTGCAAAATGCTAAGATATACGGATATAGGTTCTGTGGCAGATTATATTTTCCAAAGACAGCAACAACAATATCTCACACCCTCATGTGTGTCTAGAATGAGACCTCAACATGCTTCTCCTTGACCCAGGGGGTCTATGTCTCCTCCCCCTGAATCAGGAAGGGCTTATTGCTACTTTAGCTGATAGAGGGTGGTGAAAGTGAAGGTGTGCGACTTCTGTGGATAAGTTAGAAAAGACCAGGCAGCTTCTACCAGTTTCTCTTGGGACACTGGATGTAGGGGAAGCCAGCCCCCATGTAAAATGTCCAGTTGTCCTGAAGCCACCATGCTGGAGAGACCAGGAGTGGTGCTTCAATCAAGAGTTTCAGCTGAGCCCAGCCTTCCAGCCACACACACCAAGATGCCAGACATGTGAGTGAAGCTATTTTCCATGCTCCAAACCATCCACCAGCCAAGTACCAGAAATGGACCCAGGTGATGCTACAGAGAGCAAAGAATCAGCCAAGTTGGGACCCACTGAATTTGTGAGACATAATAAAATGGTTATTGTTGAAGCCACCAAGTCTGGGGGTAGTTACTTGCACCACATTAGATGACTGGAACAAGTACCCATATAAATATCAGAATAGCTACCATTTACCACACGCTGAGGTTTGACATTCATCACCTCATGATTCCTCAAATTAACACCATAAAGCAAGAATTGCAATCTCCCCTTTCAAGACGAGGAAAGTGAGGCTGAAAGTTCAGGAACTTTCCCAGGGTCTCGAGCTGGAGCAGGCATGGGAGCCAGGTCCCCTGGCTGCAGTGTCCTCGTTCCTAACCACTAGGCTAGACTGCCCCACTGCTGAGGTTTGATTGATGTACTCTTTTAGCCTTTTCCTGTGCAGACTTACTCACACTTCTTAATTTTTTCAGAGAACTAGGATTCTATTATGCATACTCGTGTAACCTGCCACTTTCAGTTAACGTATTTTCGAGTCAATACATCCAGATCTATATTATCATTGTAAATGGCCACAGCCCAGTGCCTCGGATGGATTTACTCTAACTCATTTAACCAGTCCTCCTGGGGATGGATATTTAGGTTGTTTAAATTATTTTTTACTGTTACAAATAATGTTTTATAAAGCTGCCTTGCACGTGTATCTTTGCACCCTGGTAAAATTATTTTCCTGGAACAGATTCCTACACATCAGGAGATTGAGCTCCATAAAGGTAGTGCTCAATTTCTACACCCGTGTACATGAGCTCCTGTTTCTCCAGGGCTTTGACAACATGGGGGTTTCTCCACTGTTCTTAACTTCTGCCATCAGCACCCTTTCAACGTTGGTTGAAAAGTCCTATGGGAGTTGGTTTGAGGGTTAAGGTGGAGATCTCATCCTTCTCTCTTTGCAGTGTTAAAATTCACATTTCAGGAAGGCCCTACAGTGGAGTGGTGCAAGGTCTGAGCTCCTGCTAGACTGAGCTCAGGATGAATCTCAGCTCTGCCACCTTTTGTTGTGATCCTGGACAAACCATTTGACCTTTCTGAGCTAGTTTCCTTATCTGTAAAATGGGAATGAAAATAGAATCTCCTTGTAGGATTTGTGTAGGGATTTTATAAGATGGTGCCAATAAAGCATGTAGACTTATATCTGACACTAAGCTATATTATTACATATGGTTATTTTTTGTCAGATGAACACCTCTCAACCTATCAGAGCACAGAGTTTCCGAATTTTTCAGAAAATAAAAGTAGTCTTTGGGTGTGGTAGCAGACGGATCAAGCAGCATCTCCTGACTTTCCCTTTTCTTGACGTCCCTCCATAATTTCTGATACTATCCCTGATTCTCACCAAGCGGCTGTTGGGGTCCACGGTGGCTGTAACTCGTACCACCATGTCAGTTTTATAGGAGTTTGCAAATTGGAAAATTACAAAATTATATGAGTTTTATTATGGAGAAGTTGGAGTTTGAGAATGGATATTAGCTGTGTGAGCATACCTGGGCTTCCTAATCCATCTCCCTTTGAACTGAACTTGACCCTCCCCAACTGAAGGACAGCACTTGCCCGGCAAGTTTCCCCCACAGAGTTACAGGATGCTCCGTGCCTCGTCCCAGTCTTTCCAGTTAGGTAAGTCTCCCTTCCTCTCTTGCGCAGAAAAACTGAGGAGCTGGAGGAAGTGGAAGCTTGAGGTGACAGGGAAAAGCGTTCCTATGACATTCACAGGGGCCTCTTGTCCTCCCCATCCATTGGGATGGTCAGCCAGGGACACAGCTCTTCCTTTCAGAGGAGAGAATCCAAGAAGCAGTGTCCAACCTTTATAAGTCCCCCCAAATCCTTCCCCCTTCTTCTTCCTCCTGGGACTGCTGGTGCCTTTTAACCTTTGCCAAAGAAGACCGCATAATGAGGTTGAACAATCACTGCCCATTCTTCACTCCAGATCTCCAATTACACCCAGAGGTCCTGCATTGAGATTAGTGACCATGTAAAGATCCTCTGAGGAAGGTAATTTGGACATATGTACCCCCTGGTGCCAGCCTTCTTGGGCTTGGTTAATTATAGTTTCTCAAAGACCTCCAAATTAATTCAGATCCGAAGATCTTCTTCAATGTGTTTGACAATTTAAAGAGTCTAAATAATTAACAAAACAATAATATCACAGTTCTAGTCTTTCTCAACCACTCCGCAACAACCAATATAGAAACCCCACCCTTGTACTAGTTATCCTCCCTGAAATGATGTTCCCGGGGCCCAGTTCCTAATCCAGACCAATGTCTCTGTCATCAAAGACTAGAGCACAATCTCAGAGCATCTTAGGGAAGACAGAGAAACACTTGGTTTCTGGATGTCAGCTAATCCAAGCCAGTTGTCCAGATTCCTCAAGTGTGAATGAAGAACTCTCACATCAGGAGATTAGTTTTGGTGCTGTGTTAACCATATCTCCTTTAGACACCACCTCCTCTTGCAGAAGGTGACAGTTGAGCTGTTTCCATCTCCTTGTAAAGTTTAGACATTGCGGTGGTGACCGTGTGTTATGCCTTTTATTGCAGGCCAACCCTGAGACTCTCCCCTTCCTCATGCTGCATCAGACCTTCTTGAAGTCCATGCCCCCTGTCAGTGTTGGGGTGATCCTGGCTCCCCCTGCCATGGTGAGTGTGAGTTCTGTCCTGTGCCACAGGCCCGAGCTTCAGTGGCTGCTGCCCCTGCCTCTAGCTATGGCATTGTTTTGGTCTGCGAGGCCAGCCTTTCATTACAGCTGGAGAAGCATCCTTAGTAGATTCCTGAGCTGAAGATGCAGTTGAAGCTTCTGAAGTTCTGAACTAGAGGCTTCGTGAGTTCTGACACCTCTGCAGGGCCTCATCCCCAGAGCTTTTCTTTCCCCCAGCTTTGCCATTGTACAGCCCTGGGTAATTGGTACAACTTCAGTGGCAGCTAAGTATATCCCTCTGTCATGCATTTCCCTGTGGTCACGGTGTGTACCTCTGATGGTCCACTTTCCCGTTGTTTCGAAACTCATTTCAAAATCATTTGGCTGAATTTTCAATATTTCAACTTGCTTCTTAAGTGGGCTCTCTCCTTTTATGCCCCCTTGGCTGGGTCCTTCTTTCCTTTTTCTTTTCATTTGCTGTCATACTGACAAGGGAATTTGTTTTTCAAACACTGTCCAGATTTTACCTTGTGAGTAAGCACAGCAAAAGAGATGATGTTAAGAAGAGCTGGGCCTTCCAGAAGCATCCATCACTAAAACAAATCTTGACCGCATGTGTCCTTCTAAGCTGTGCATTCCCCCTAGGAATGGTCCTCCATCAGGCCAACCTCTAGCCCAAGACTTCACATCGTCTCTTGTAACTTGCCTTTTCCCCTGTAATAACCGTGTCTTCCCTGGGCCATAATTCCATAAATTATTTGGGTATGCATGCTCAGAGCACATTTTTCTACATTGTTTTCCTCAGAGCTTACATAATACTACCAACTTTCTCAGGTTATCCCTTTCAAATCTGTCTAGACATGTCTGACCACTTGGCTGGACTGTCCTGGAGTCCAAGAAGGGGCTGTCCAGTTGTTCCAATTATGATCTCCACCTGTGGCTTTGAGAATGAGCTTCTACCTACTTTCTGGACCTGGAGTCCCTTCTGCGAGTCACCCTAGTCTGCTCTGTCCATTCTTGACTCTCTCTCGGTATGAGATTTATTTGGCCCTGCCATTTTTTATGATCTAGTAACAACTAAAATACTTCTTTTTTGTTGGCTCCATCTTTAAGGATGGTTGGGTGCAGGTATATCTTTGTTTCCTTTCCATACCTATCCAGCTTGTGCCCTAGGATCTCACTGACCATCTCGGCTGTCTGGACTGGACCGAGATCTCATAACCTACAAAGGGAACCAGCCTTATCCCCGGGCTTTATGACCTTGATCTCCTTCATTTTTCTTTCCTGCTTTGATAATAAATCCAAGACGTATTTTCAACCAGTTTAATTCTTCCGAGATTTTTGAGGCAAACCATACTTTGGAAAGAAAGTGTTCCATGCGCAGAACTTCCAAATATCTTTCTTGTCCATCTTAGTTATAAAACTATTATTACATGGTTTTCTAATTCAACATGCAAAGTTGACATAAACCATTTGCCATACGGGACTCCTCTCCACTTTTTGTCCCTGGTCACATACACCACCTTGTAGTGAATGGCGCAGCAATCCAGGTCTGGGAAATTCTGGGATTCCAGAAATCTAAAGTCACGACTGGGCTAACGTTATTAGAGTGGGGAGTGACTGATTCTAAGAGCGTGGGGCGGCTGACCCACTCGAGCTCAGCATGTCCATTTTAAGGTCCAACCTTCATACATTACTGCCTCTCTAGCCCACATGGAATGTAGCCACTTTTCCAATTTTAAGTCCTGGCTTACAGTCCTTGCTGAGAAACACAGTAAAAGAAGCAAAAAATTATTCCTCCCACAGTCAACTAAAAAACCCACAAACTGAAGCTCTGCCTGTTCGGAGGTAGGCCTCCCTCAGGCCTGAAAGACTCTTTTCTTCCTATAAGCTGATGCTTGCCTCGGTCGTTCTTGCTCAAGTCAGAACCAGCTAGCAACACCTGAGGACTAGGACTCACTGATGGTCTGGGTTCGGTGTCATGTAACAGACATTTGAGCAGCCAGAGTAGAAAATGCTGCAGACCTTTCAGGTGCAAATCCTGCACGATGAGAGCTTCCCAAGCACCCTGGCTGTGCCGGAAGCAATGTCTCTCTGCACTGTTTTGGGCTCCAAATGACAATTCCAATGCACATCTCTGAAGGTTTCAGGAAAACCCTTTAAAATGTGGGGTTTTAAGGGGGCAATAAATAATACCTGTTACCCTTGGCATTTGGAATAAATCAAGAAATGGCACATAGGAGTCAGAGAAATGGAAACAAAATATCAGCTCTATAACTGAACTGGCTGGTTTGGAGATTGTAGCTTAGATGTGCTGCCACAAACTGGGCTTCCTACTCTCCTTTCCTCCTCCAAACTGAACGTGGCTAGCTCAACATTCAGGCCTCCCCACTGCAGGGGCAGAGGCATCTGCTACTTGTCTGAGTTTATCACATGGAGAAGCAGAAAATGTAGGTCTCCTGAGGCTGCCAGGAGGCTCAGTGATTTCTCCCCATCTCACTCATCAGACCACTGACTCCCTCTCCTGAGTTCCCTGGAGGAGGGGCTTGGGGTTGGGGGAGAGTCAGAAAGATGTTTCAAGTAGAAACTCAAAGAATGGGAGTAAGTGTTCCCCAACACCAGACCCAAAGGACTGTTCCATCTTCAATGCTCTAGTTTATGTCTGGATAAAACTCCACTTCAGTGCTCAGAGCTCAGCTGAGCCACGTGGAATGTTCTAAATATCCCCAATAAGTAGTAAGTTGAGCAAGAGGCAGAGAAACAAAAAGAATTCAGAAAGTATATGAACATTTTCTGACTTGCATGTCTGGACTTCTGCTCAAACCCCAAAGGGCCCCTTTGTCCTGCTGCATTCTGCCAGAGAGGTGCCTGCATGAAACTCCCAAGAATTGGTATATCTGCCTGGGAAAATCAAAAGGATGGAGAAACCCAGGGTGGAAGAGTGGTCGTTCAGGACAGGGTAAGAAGTCCAGAGCTCAGAACCAGGGAGAACTCAAGTGGGGTTGAGAATTGGAGTAAGATAAAAAGGGGAGAAGAGTTTTAGACTGACGACTCAAATTTCTCCTCTAGCAGAGGGCTTGCTGTCATTGACCAAGATGGGCATAATAGTGGGTTTATTGGACTCATTTAAAGAATCTTTGTTTTATAGATGAGGAAATGGAAACCTGTGGAGGTAAAGTAAGTCGGCCAATGGCACACAGTGGCTGAGCTAAGATTTGAACCCCTGTCTTCTGATTCCTAAGCCCTTGCTCATTAGTAATAGGGGACATCTTTTGACCAAACTTGGTGAAGTCCCCAAGACTCTTCCATGTCTCTCTATCACACAGAGAGGTACCAGGGGCAGCTTTGGCCTCCTGAAATGCTCCATAATTGACATGCAAATCATCTCCCACCCGACCTTTAGTGGTATCACATGTTCTTAAAGAGTGCACCGTGTATACACAAATACTCCCCCATATTTGGAGTAGGTAAGAATCTTTCTGGCATAAGCTAAAAGGGAATAAACAAATATATGACATATAACATCATCAGTAATAGGAAAATAAATTCTAAGTTGGATTGAAGAAAATCTTAGAACAGAAAGCAAAACCACTTGAAGAAAATGTCATAAAAACAGCATCCGCCCACTGCTTGCTGCTTCCACTCTCCTTCCTTGTTAGCTCCGGCCAGCTGGTATCGCTCTCAGCTCCACCTGCCACAGCTTCAAGGCCGTGCTTTCAATTCTCTGTCGGATTCTCCCCTCAGTCCCTCAGCCCTGTGCCTGGGAGACCGCACGTCCTCAACATTGCTCGCTCCCTGATGTTCACTTGACTGACCCTCCTTGTCATTCATGTCTTAAGCTTAAATATCATCTCCTCTGAGTGGACATCACTGCCTGTCCAGAAACATTCTATGACATAGTATTGTACAGACTTTTTTTGGAGGGGGCAGTACATAGATGAAGGGGTAATCCCCAGGGACCAATAACTGCCCCCGCCATGTCAGATAATTTTCCATCACTGACACTGTTGCTGAAATGATATGAAGGGAATGATCATAAACCATTTTCAAGGACACCTTTATGGGTAGTACATGACTCATAATGCACTGACATAGGCTTGGAGCTGGATGACCATTTGTGCTCATGAGTATTAACGGATTCATTTCAACCTAGAGAGAGGCTTCATGTGGTGTGTTCCAACTATAACCCAGCTAGACGCTCAGAACACATCCTTATTTTTGACCCAATGTTGGGAGGGGTAGATCAGATGTCTGATGGCTGCAGCAAAATTCTAAAGGACAAGATCAGACCATAATGATGGATCACACTAGCAAGATTCCATTTAATAAGGAAATACGGGTAACTCAATGTGCTGAATCAATATAGGCACAAAAAATCAATGGTGCAGGCGGGAGACAGGGGAGACCTGGCTTAACGGTAACCCATATGTGAAATATTTGAAAAACTTTAAAATTATAAAGGTTGGAAAGATGTTTTTCAAAAATTTTACCAATGTACATCTCCACTCGCTTCAGGACTTTTGACCTAGTGATCCACTTCTAGGAGATTCTCTTGAGTAAATAATAATAGATTTTGACAAAGATATGTTTATATAAAAGTATTAAATTAGTACAGCATTAAAGTAGTGAAAAATGGAAATAATCTTAATTTCCAATTATAGAAATATTCAATGGACTATCATGTTTCATTAAATGTCATATTTGCAAAGAGTGCTTAATGACAGAACATAATCTTTCCACTTTACAATGCTGTCTTTCTAACTCAAGTTGTACCTCTAATGGTAGTATTTTAAGCTTTATGGAAAAACTGTGGGGAAAATTAGGGGGTAAAGCACATCAGTCAATCAATCACTTTCTCCGTCTCGGTATGAGGTCATCTTCTGTAGTGTCCTAGGACCCCTGAAGGAGGTAAGGACAAGGAAAAGATATTTGTCAGTAAACGGAGGCTTGGATCAAGCCTTAGCCACCTGGGCAGGGCACCACCTGTCTCACATAAATGTTGGGCCAACCATGCCATTTCCATGGTCAGTGACCCCCAGGGAGAAAGATGCTCTGAAGCATCATCTCCTTTAATATTTATTCCTCAAATTTCCACAATAGAAAAATCACTTAAGAAACGTCAGTTTTCCAAACACTGTTATTTGCAGCTTGCAGATTGCACCAATAAAGTGGTGCATTTGTGACTATCCCTACATCCATCATCAACACTAGCGCAAAACAGGTCCTCCAGTTTTCCCCCTGGTCTCTTCCGTGGTCATCAGCAGGCCTGCTTATAAGAAAGGAGTTTAAGAATATAAACTCCTGTTGCACCCTCTGCTTCAAATCCTGTACATATAAGGTAAATGAAGTTCAAGTTGCCGAGCCTCTAATGACAAAAACCCAATGAATTCCCGGAGCAGGGTTAATTAAGAAATGCATTCAATCCTGGATCATGCTTACAGTCACAAGAATAAGATGTTTTCGAGGTGAAAGAGAGCTTTAGAGTAATCTATTTTGAGATTGGTTAAGGAACTACTGAAGAATGGTTAAGAACGGAGGCTTGGCGTCAGGCTAAAACTTGTTTGAATTCAAGCTCTACCACTTGTCAACTGTGTAACCTTAGACGAGAACTTGACCGACCTGTTCCACAGATTTTTTTTAAAAAGTATCTTGTGAATAAAACAGGGTCTACTTTCTAGTGACACTGGCAGGATTAAATGAGGTCATGTATACAAATGTTCAATGTACTGGCCAATCCAGTCACTGGTTAATAACTAGGAGTTATTTTCTTATTATAGAGGAAATTTCAGGGCATTTAGAATTAACTAGGCTTGGGTTCAAATTCTTATTCTGTTTATTAGCTTTGTTTCAACATGCACAATATACTGAAACTCCTGAACCTTGGTTTTCTTACCTATGAAATGGAGATAAATATAACTTTTTTTAGTTGCTGTAAGGGTTATCTGGGGACTATCACAGTCCTGGAATGTGGTGGGAGTGCAGTAATTGTTTATTATCTGCCTTTCTGTGTTCTTTAGATGAGAATCCAGGTACTGTGCCTTTTTTGGGTGCTATCCTGTAGACCATAACACTTTGCTTGTGTAGGGTGCCCTTGGTTTATGTTGGACCCACTTTCACTTAGCCAGAACTCTATCCTTAAGGGGGCTGCCTATGGCCATTTTGATGGTTTGGGGAAAAAATTCCACGGTAGAGTGTAGTGAGAGTGGTTAGGGAGATTTCCTTCAGGGAAGGAAAGAGAGAGAGATTCTAGACAGAGGAGCAATAATTTATTTATCTAGAAGCTCATTAAGGACAAATCTTAGGTAAAGTATGTGCTCCATACCCTTTTTCTCTTTTAGCCCACTTCTTGCAATTTTCTGACTTTTCTTTCTCCAAGGAATACAAGTATTCCAGCGTAGCAAAGGCAAATGTACAAGACATCTTTTTATATTGTTACATGCACAAGTTACACAAAACATAACCCAGAGAAGAGTTAGACAACAGGGTTAGGCAATAGGCAGAACTGGACAGAGAATCATCAGCATATTTGTTCAACAAAATTTATATACCAAAATTATGTTGACTGCCAATTTCATGCTAAGCTATTCACTAAGATACAAGCTCTGCCTTTAGTAAATCCTAGTGGTTAAGAGAGTCACAGAGTAGGGTCAGGCAGAAGAGTCTCCACCAGTGAAAACAGGTCCCTAGCAGGGACCTGTTTGTATTTGCAATAATTTTTAAAATTAAGCAGTTACATTAGTTTGTATCACGTTGACATCATCATTCAGTTCAAGACCCCATTATTGCTTATTTTATTTTTCCTCTTTTTCCTCACCCTCCCATTTCCCTTCCACACTTATAGCCACTCCATCTTAATGTTTGATATATGTTCCTTAATTACGTTTGTAACCTTGTGAAAACTATAGCATTTTGCACGTACGTATTTTAAATACATAAATAGTATTGTACAGTAAATCTTGCTTTTCCTTTCATTTTACTATTTTTCTACTATGTTTTTCAGACTACCTGTGTTATTGTGAGCCCATCAAGTTCATTGCTTCTTACTACTGCATGCAGTTTCAGAGTATGTATCCACTATATTATATTAACTCATTCCCTTAGTAATAGACACTTAAGTTGGCTTCGGTTTATCATTAGCACAAAATTGCCAAAATATTGATAGATCATTCAGAAAAGGCATGTTGAATTTTCATAAATACTTCAAAGTTGTTAAATCATGATTAAATTATGAAAACCAAAAAGCATTTCTCTACAAGAGGTGGTATGGCATATGGACTGAGAGTCCAGCAGGAAAATCCCTATTTTGGTAGGGGGACCTCAATTCTCCCATGAGGGTTCTCAGAACCCTCACTTTCACTGACTAATACTTTTCTGCTGCCCCTTAGTGATGGAGCTATTTCCCCTGGAATGCCCAGTTCGCCCTATCCCTCCTTCAAGGAATACCACTTTTGTGCATCGTTTTTCTTACCATCTCTACTATTGCTCTTACCTGTTCTGTACCCTATTCTCTCAGAGCCTCAATTACTGGTAAAAACTAAGAAATCGTTAATTTCTTATTCGTTTATCCCACAAGCACTTATTGAATACCTACCATGTGCCAGTGCTGGGGATATAAGATGAATCAGGCATGGTTACTTTCCTGTATGGTCTGACAGCTGTGTAAAATAAGGTACAAGATTAGAAGTGTGGGCAGGTACAGCAGGGCACAAAGAAACAGGGGAAGTGGGGGAGGTTGTCAGGAAAGGCATCATTTAGGAAGGTAAGCATGAGCATACCTTTCTCCCCAGGAGATTCTAAACTCTCTGGGGGAAACGCCCATGTTTGTCTCATCCAGCATTGTGTCTCTGGTGCCTGGTACAAGCCTTGATATATAGCAGCTGGTGGGTAAATGTTTATTTAATGAATAGATGAAACTTTGAAGACAAGGAGGTGTTTCCAAGTCAAGACAGAGAAAGAAGGAAAGGCAGAAGCCATTTCAGGCAGAAAGGGCCATATTTTTTTTTAAATTATTTTATTGAGGCCATATTTTTAAAAGTGTAAGGAAGCCCTGGAGTACTTGGGAATCTTTGAGAACGTCAAGATAACCTGCCAACGAGGTGTGAAGCAGGTGGGAAAACGGTGAACAATGAAGCTGAGGAGGTGACCATGGGTCAGATCACAAAGGGATTTCTACACTATGTTGAAGTGATTAGATTTTACCCTGAGGACAATGGTATCTAGGGAAAAATTTTAACTAAGGAAGAGAAATGATAAAATCTGCATTTTAGAAAAAGGCACAGAGATAGCAGGATGCCTTTTGGGTAGGAAAAAGAACAAACTGAAGACAGGAAAACATTTTGTGAGAGACTTATAATAGGGGCTTGATGAGAAGATGATGAGAGTCTCAACTAACTTAGCAGCAGTGGGGTTTGAGCTATATTAAAGGTTGACTAGACTCTGGTCTCATGAGGAATTGAGAGATCAGGAGAAGCCATTCAGTCATTCCATAAGTATTTGATGAGTGTCTACTCTGGTGCTGAGGACAGGACTAATGCTGCTCTTCTCATGGGGAGTACTGTCTAGTCCAGGCTTCCGTCAGCAAACAGTAGATGTCTGCTAAGTTCTCCAATAGGGAAACACAGGGAATATGAGAGAAACCAGCAGAGACACCCAACCCATGGGTTGCGTGGACAGACTTTCTGCAGGAGGCAGAACTAAACCCGAAGCCTGAAAGATGGGAAAATGTCCAGGAGAAGAGGTATTGAGAGAAAGGAAGATGCAGGCATGTCCACAGCTGCAGAGGTGAAGAAGGGTATGGAGTGTTTGAGGAACTGAAAAAAGTTTGATATGCTGAGAGCACCCGGTGTGAGGAGGGGCTGTTGGGAGCGGAGGCTGCAGGGATACACGGGGGCTGTTCCAGAAGGGTCTTCCTTGAAGGCAGGCTGAGGAGCGTGGGCTTTGTCCTAGGCACAATGGGAAGCCATCAAAACGTCTCAAAGAAAAGAGTGACATGAGCAGAGTTGTATTCCGGATACATTACTCTGCTGCTGTGAGAAGAATGGGTTGGAGAGTCTCAAGTCTGGGCTGGTAGCTGGGGAGAGCTCTGGGTGAAAGAGGACAGAGGTCTGAGTTAGGGTCACACGGGAAAATGCACAGAAGTGGAGGGACATTTCTGCTGTGGCATCAATAGAAGCCGGCAATCAATTTGTTGTAGAGAAAAAGGGGAGGGAAGCCAAGGACGAGGGCACAGTTTTAAGGAGGAGTAAGTGGGTGATGAATAGTGATGATTTTCTCTGAGCTGGGCACACCAGAGTAAGCTCCAGTTCTGTTGAGTGTGAGTGTGTGTGTGTGTACGTATGTGGATGTATGTACATGTGTGTATGGATGGAACAGGGACATCACAATGCAGTTGAGGACATTTTGAATTTGAGGCCATCAGGTAGCCTGAATCAAGAGCTTAAGCTCAGACTAGAGACATAGATTTGCGAGCCACTGGGATACAGACATACACGGATCCATGAGACCCACTAGAGCAGAATGAGAATAAAGAATGGGGAACTGGAGGGAGATGGAGACGGAGCGATCAGACTCATGACTAAACCCATGAAGAATCTGGAATTCTTGGCCTTTGATTTTTCCCTTGATCCCATCTATTATAGCATCCTTGGAAGAGCCAGTAGATCTCTGGTCCCCAACCTTGATAACAGTGGGGGAAGGAGACAGGAGTATGAGCAGAGGGCATAAATTGATGAAAAAAGTTATTTTTACGATGTTCCTAGGGATGAGATTCAGAGACTTATATCACTTTTTCAAGGCATAACAGCAATCATTGCCAGTTTCAGGGATCTCATCTAAGGCTCAGACACTCCAGTCCAGGGCATCATGTCCTTCCCCTTGCTTTCGACTGTGGTCCCATCCTATAGACTTAGGGTTGAGAGATGGGAGTTTAGGGAGGAAAGGCTCAAAGGAAACATAGGCAAATGGCACCAGACTGAAGGTCTGAGAAGAAAGTTCTCGAGAATAGTTTGCATCTTGGCTCCACTTCTTGCTTTTTCAGTATGACTCAATTTTGGTGAGAAATAAGTGTTTTGGCTGCTCCTCAAGAACAGAGCCTGTTGTCGATGAGGACTCGGGACAGCACGCTCTCCTTCTCTCTAGAGACCCGCTGTCCTCTCTTCCCGAATCCGTCTGCTCTGGCTCAGGAAGGAACAATCAGCCCAACACGTATGTGTCAGATATGCGGCACTGTGTCTGCAACAGCGAGCCATCTGCAGGAGGCCGGATCTGCCAGCTTGTCACCAGGCAGGGAAATCCATTTCACATCCTCCCCAACTCACGAGTTGGAAGTTTTCTTTTCTCTGATTAAGATTTCTGCGGGTTTATGACCAAAGTAGCCATATCTGTAAAGTTAGGACTAAGAATTCTTATTTCACAAATTAGTCCTTTGTGTGGCAGTTGAATATTTACTGAGGATAAAACACACAGGTCAGAGGTGGGAAGAAATTTCATAAGGCAGGGCTTTCACCCTGGGAGTTTTAAAATTAATGATGTCTGGCCCAACTCTCAGAAATTCTGGTGAAATTGGTAGATGGTGTGGCCTGGGCATCAGGAATTTTAAAAGCTCCCCGAGGTGATTTTGTTGTGCAGTAAAGTTTGAAAATCACTGGTTGAGAAAAGTGCTTCTCAAACTTTAATTTGTATAAGGATCACCTGGGCATCTTGTTGAACTGAAGAGTCCGTTCAGTAGGCCTGGGGTCTTCCTGCGATTCTGAATTTCTAATAAGCTCATAGGTGATGCTGGTGCGGTTGGTCCATATACCACACTTTGAGTAGCAAGGCCCTAAATTAGAACATCCTTCAGCCTGGAATATAGCCTCTGTCTTTGTCAGCTCAGAGAACAAATTCAAGACTCAACTGAAGTATCCCCTGCTTCTCAAAGACCTTCTTAACTTCTTATGCCATTTCCTCGCCCTCAGTAGGAGTGACCACTCCTTTCTTTGGGCCCTTACTTGAACTGACACAGCCCTTGGTCTCCTCTCCTCTCAGCCCCTGAGCCCCTTGAAATCCAGATGACTTCCGGCTTCCTTTTGCATCCTGTGTGTAGTCAGCACTCATAACTATTTACTGAAGGAATGGGTACGACTCACCTGCTCCATTTATGCTGCTTTACTTCCCTTTACAACTCTTACGGTTATTTATTTATTGTCTTTCTCCCTCCACCTATAATGTAAGTTCCAAAAGGAAAAAGATTTTTATCTTTTTGTTACTGCCCTATTCCCAGGGGCCTGGCACATGGTATATGCTCAATAAATATTTGTTGAATGAATAAATGAATGAAAGAATAAGCGTTAGACAAGGCACTATATCCAATGTAAGGCAACGTCTAACCACGGACGATCAAGCTTGTCATTTACGGGGCTGGGGAGATGAAGAGTGCAGTGGGTGTGGGAAATTAGGCAATACAGAGGAGTCTAGGACCACCCGTGCATTTTGAGATCTGTCCTCATGGTGCCCGACACATAGTAGGCACTTAATACACCTTAAAAAATTACTTCAATGATCTTCTAGTAATTTTTCTCTGCTTCAATATAAGCCTTCAGTGCTTCTGTAAACCTCAAGTTCAACATATGTACATCACTACACCCATTCACCACTCATCTATCCATCCATTCATCCACCTATCCATTCATCCATCCATCCATCCATATGTATATTTTTGTAAATGTTCAACAATAGAGTAAAATTATTTTTAATTAAGCAGTGGAATCCACTGATGTTCTTTGTTCAATTGTTAAACACAACAAATGTATAAAACAAATATCCCTCCCTTTGTTGAGTGAAAAATATAAGTTCCAAGATCAATCAGAAAAAATCTTTAAAAGTCAGAGATACAGAAGCAGTTCCACCTTTGTCTACATTTTCCAGTCAGCCTTAGCGTAGACATGCATATCCTTCTGTGTTTATTACGAACTAGAGTCAATTGGAAATGAAATGTTTTATTATTGCAGAATTCATCTTGGAATTTTCCTGGGCAGCCGGAGAGGGGTGGGGAATCAGAGAAAGGAAAGAGTATTAACTCCCCATGCATATCCAATGTAGGGCCCTGCTGAGAGATGATATTGACTAGATGGTTCTACAGAGACCTGCCAAAAATAGGATTGGAGGTAATAGGGATGGACAAGGCTTAGCCAGACAATCATGCTGTACTGCTCATTGGTCCAAAATTGTTCCCTGAGATGTGCTTTCCAGTTATTTGTCCAGATTTCTATGATCTTAACAGATTGCTCCTGAGTAGAAAATAGCTTGACTTCTCCAAGCTCTGACAACCCTTAATTCATCCTCATTAATTCTTTTGCAGCCTGTGTGGATTCCAGAGGGAAACTCACTTATCTGGCTGTCTGTTTCGGTGGCTGATTTCCCCGGGATTGTCCGAGAAGCTGTACTCAAAGAATCTTAATGTGCGGACTGGCTGTAGGCAGACGCTTTCGCTTCTCATGGGTGCTTAGCCTTTGGAAAACAGCAAAGCCATGCTGAAGGTGTCTCCAAGGGACAGATCAGGCAGCGCAGTTTCACCCACAGAAGCTGGCAGGCCAGGGATGAGGGATGGGAAAGGCAGAGGAACATCAATCAAGCCTTGTTGGGGTAGAGGATTCCGCAGCTTCCCGTAGTTCTGAGGTAGAGTCTGGCCTTACCTCCATTCCTCCCCTTTGCCACCGTTCACAGATGTCTTTATATAGTGCCTAAAAATTCCTAAAATCTTTATGTTAAAAAAAATGCCTGTTTGATCATTTTGACTGCCGAGACGGAGAAACTGAAAGCTTGCCCTTGCCTCATCACTAGCCAGTGGCCGAGCTGTGGCTAAGCCTCTTCACTCTCGGTACCTCTGTTAGCTCATCTATATAATGAGAACAGACATGGAACAGTGATTGTAAGTACAGATTCCGCGTTCACTCCAGCTCGGCTTCTGAGTAGCTAGGTGACCTCTGGAAGTTTTTCAACATCAGTTTTATTATCTGTAAAATGGGGATCTCCATAAGACCTACCTCATAAGGTAGTTGTAAAGATTAAATGCATCAATATGTGTAAAGTGCTTAGAACAGTGCCTGGCACATGGTAAGCGTGACATAAACATTTGCTATTTGCCTACTTAAATTTCCTCATAGATTTAAAGGATGAGTCATCATCTTATGGATATTTTTGGCTGCCTACCCAGCATTCATTTCCTTATTTTTCCTTTCCCAAAAGCCCCCAAATATCCTTTGGAGAAACACCCTCAAATTCTCCCCCTGCATGACAATGGAGCACTGTTATATAAAGACCATATTGGCTCTACTCTAATGATGGGAAAACAGCTCATTAAGTGAATTTGTTAAAAATAAATTATAAAAGAAAAAAATTTGGTCAAAGCATCCTTGTGAACTTGAAAAAAATCCCTCTCCCCTCTTTTATCAGGTTGTTTCTGATGTACTTCATAAGAGGCACCATATCAGAAAAGGTCTCCCTTCTGTTCCATAAGTAGTCTCATTTTATTATGGTTTCAGAAAAAGCATGAAACTAAAATCTGGACATACAGGTTTTCTGGAGGGTTTAATGATGATCTCTTTCATCCATAAAGCAATTGACACAGACTCCATATTCATTCATTGATCTTATTCTTACTATAATACTCAGGAGTCACATTTTTAGGAGAAACAATTGAGCCTCTGGACAATAAAGTGAGATTTTTGCAAGTCTAGTGAGCCATCTCACTGCAGGCAAGAGGTGAGGCCAGAATCTGCAAACAAGTCTTCTGACCCAGTGGAGTGTTCCCTCTGTTTTAAACACTTTTTTCATTGGATTTCTAAGAAACCTATGCTCTCCTGGTTCTCCTCCTATACCATGACTGCTCCCTCTCAAGGCCCCTTTGCTGGACCCTGTTCCTTTTTCTAATCTCTAAAGTTGAGGGCCCAATACTCTGTTCTTGTCCCTCTTCTCCATGTATACTCTCTCACTAGATAAACTCACTCGGTCCTATGGCTTTGCATACTGTCTACTTGCAGGCTGATGTATTTATTGTCAGTATTCTCATTAGAATGTAAATTTCAAGATAGCAGGATTTTAGCTGTTCTATTCAATTCTGTATCCAGAGAGTCTAAAACAATGTCCGGATTTCATTTCCTTTGGATACATGCCCAGAAGTGGGAGTGCTGGATCATACATTACTTCTATTTTTAATTTTCTGAGGAACCTCCATAGTGTCTTCCATAATGGCTGTACCAATGTACATTTTCACCAATAGTGTACAAGAGTTCCCCTTTCTTCACATCCTCACCAACAGTTGTTATCTTTTGTCTTTTTGACTGTGTATATATATATGTATATATACAATATATATAAAATAAAATATTATTCAGCCTTAAAAGAGAAGGAAATCCTGTCATTTGCAACCAGGTGGATGAACCTAAGAACGTTATGCTAAGTGAAATAAGCCAGATACGGAAAGATAAATCCTGCATGATCTCTCTTATATGTGGAATCTCCAAAAGTAGAATTTATAAAAACAGAGAGTATAATGGTGATTTCCAGGGGCTGGAGAGTGGGGAAAATTGGGAGATGCTGGTCAAAGTTTCAGTTATGCAGGATGAATAAGTTCTGGGGATTTAATGTACAGCATAGTGACTATAGTTAATAATACTATATGGTGTACTGGAAATTTGCTAAGAAAGTAGGTCTTAAGTGTTCTCACCACACACACACAAAATAGTAATTATGTGAAGTGAGGGATATGTTAATGAGCTTGATTGTGGTAATTATTTCACAATGTAAGCATATATCAAAACCACATTATATACCTTAAACATGTACAATTTTTATTTGTCAATTATACCATAATAAAGCTGGAAAAAATAACTGTTCCTGGAACTTAGTAGGCACTCAATAAATGCGTGAACAGTGAATGGGTGCATAATTTCAAATACAAAGCACTTGTTTCAAAATATATTGTTCTGAGATTGGCAGTGTAGACCAAGTCTTCTCAACCACAGCAGAGTTTACATTTGGGTCTGGATAATTCTCTGTGTGTGGGGGACTGTCCTGTGCATTGTAGCATGTTTAGCAGCATCTCTAGCTTATACCTACTAGATTCTAGTAAAAACACCCCAGTTGTGACAACCAAAAATCTCTCCAGCCCTTGCAAAGTAGCTCTGGGAAAGCAAAATTACCCCTGATTGAGATCCACTTGAGCAAGTAAAAGATTAGGGCTCCAGTTTTAGCTATGTGACAAGTTGTTTGACAAGGCTTCTCTGAGCCTCAGTTTTCTCAACTGTAAATAAGGGGTTAGAATATCTACCCCAAAATGCAGTTGTGAGGATTAAATGCATTAGTGTATTCTGAAATAACCAGCATGGTCTCCAGTTAATTTTCATTTCCCTCTTGACTATGGAAATGACCTGCCTCATGTATCAGTCTCATTACTCATTTTGAGCCCACTTATTCTCTTGGGTGTATCTCACTATACTTGCCTGTTTACAGGGACTTAGATCCCCCCTCTTTGTCTTTCCCCAGTACCTGAGTTCTTCTGATCTGCTTGTCTTTAGGGCGTCCTCTTACAATCATCCTTCTAGACACTGGATAGTCTCTATTCTGAATCCCTCGCCTGGTTCTGGAACTGCAGCTCCATCTCAACGATTTTCTCCCAGGACTTTTCCATACTTGAACTACTTCTAGCCTATCACCTTTCCAGCCACCTGAACCAAATCAGAGTTATTCTAATTCCGGCAGCTCCCTGCTGCATCCACAGCTGTGGGGATGGGAAGCAAATCAACATACCTGGGATTCATTTCATCTTCTTCAACTGCACACAGTTACCTCTCTGTGCTCTGGACTGCTCATCTCTTCAATTAGAGGAGCAGATTAATTAGTTTTTGGTTGGAGTTGCCCTTCCCATTGGCCGTGAGATAAATATCTACTTGCCTTCCTACAGCGAGTTGCACTTGAAGTCTCCTTCCATTTCAACATTGTACGTCCAGGTTTCAAACATGGGAGCAAGAGAACAGCTAAAGATTAAGAAGAGTTATGTGTTAAGAAGAGTTAAGGGTTAAAGTTAAGAACTTCTCAGGCAGAATTATCATTCTCTCCTCTGTCCCTATCTGGTTGCTTTCTGATGATGGTGTGGCATAATGAATAGGGTCCAGGTTTTGGGGTCTGACAGACTGGGAGGACTCTCCGTCCTGCCACTCACTACACTAGCTATGCGAGCTTAGGTAGGTTAGCTACTCATTCTGAGCCCTAGACTCTCTTCTGTTTTCCACCAGAAGCAGCACGATGAGTCCGTATGTGATAACGTATGGAAAGCACCAGTAAACAGCATCTGGCACAAGATGGGCCTTTGTTAAATGTCATTTTCTCTTCCCTTCACCTTCTCAGTCTAGTACTTCTGTTTAATCCTTCTACTGTCTAGCATAAAACTGTCACTTCCTTTTGGGCAAGGATCTTGTTTTATTCATCTTTACATTTCCCTACCCTCTATTCTAGCATATTGCTTTTGCTTAATTATGACTCAATTAAGCATTTATTGGATTAAATGGACTTGAAATTTGACATGCTGTAGGACAGGAAATCAAAATAAATCAAATTAAAATATAGTTGAAAATAATGAAAAAATATCAATACAAAGACCCAGAACCATAAAGAGAATTTGGCCTGGGAGTTCAATACATGGTGTTTTCAACTGGGTTTTGCATGGGTGAGTAGTGATAATGAGCAAGGACTTGGGAGGAAGTCAGAGCTTGGCTTGGAGTCAGATGGATTCAGTATCTAGAAGAGTATCTGCCACACAATAAATATTCAAATAATAACTCCTTAATGAAGCTTGCTTAATGTTTCAATGTATTTGAATCCTAATTATATCACTTACATCCAATTATTTTACTTGTCTGAGACTTGGTTTCTTAATCTATAAAATGGGAATAATAATGAGGAGGAAAAAAAGTAATGTAAATAAAGAAAGTGGCTGAGTCCCTGGCACACAGGTTGTGTGTTACACATCGTAGATATTATTGCTCTGGTTTCTGTTTTGCCTTAAGCTAACTAACATTGCTGTTTGCAAATAATTAATAAAAATTCCTGGATGTTGACAATCACATCACAAGGCACACTGGGTTATCTTTCAGACCACCTGGAAGAAACAGTGGTGATTGTAGCATTAGCAGTGGGGTACAAATCAGACCAGCTCCAATGCCAACAAGCTGTGTAACATTGGGCAAGTCACCTTACCTTCTGATTCTGTATATGTATATGTGTGTGTGTGTGTGTGTATATATATATATAAAAATATATATGTGTATGTATATTTACGTGTATATGTGTAAGTGTATTTACACGTGTGTGTATATGTATATGTGTATGTGTAGGTATATGTATATGTGTATGTGTGTATATGTATACATATATGTGTGTGTGTATATGTGTGTATATGTGTATTTACATGTATATGTGTATGTATATGTGTGTATAGGTATATGTGTATGTGTATGTATATGTGTGTATGTATAAGTATGTATATATGCATGTGTATGTGTATGTATATTTATGGAGTAGCCGTGATCTAAGATCTTTTCCATTTCTAAAAATCTCTGAGTAGGACTCACTGACCTTGAAGGGTTCTTCCATTCGCAAGAGTGTATGATTAGAAGATTAGGCTGTATTTCCCTAGATATTGGCCAATGAAATTTAAGCATGTGCGTTTGCACGCAGAGAGGAACCCTTTGCTGCTCCATGCTTTCTGAAGACTTCCCGTCGTTTTGTATGCTGTTTCATCTGCATGGGAGGCCTGCCCCTCTTCATCAGGCTAACACCTGCTCGTTTACTCATTTGCCAAGCAATTATCGGGCCTGCTATTGTATCAGACATTGATGGACTCTGAGTCCACTGGAGATAAACACACACGACCTCTGCCCTTTGGTGCTCACCATCTGGAGGGGAGATGGACATGCAAACAAGCACAGAATGGGTAAGACACTGGTGTAATGGGGTGTGTGCATGAATAGTGTGCAAGAAAACAGAAACGTAGTCTGCCTATTCCACAGAACATTACCATCATTTTTCAATAACAAAAACACTATATAGAGTATATATATTTTAAGCCTAAGATCACCTTTAATTGTTACCAGATCCACAATCTGAAAGCCTCTAGTGATTTTTTTCTCAGTGCAATAGATTCTGTCTTCCCATCTCTTCCCTCCTTCCCCTTCTCTCTCTTCCTCCTTCCCTCCTTCCTTCCTGATCATCCCTCACAGGTGATGTGAATAGCTCCTTTGTTTTCTCCATGCCAGGCACTATGCCTATTGTTCATCCATTGCAACTCAGTTTGGGGGTCTTCCTACAGAAGGCCCTTCTTGAACCATAAGTTTCCCAAGAAGGTGGAATAGGTCCCCCTCTTTCTGTTCCCACTGTCTCCTATGAGAACTGATTATAAGACAACAGCGGGAAGGTCTGTTGTCTGCGTCCCCACTAGACTGTGCACTCCCTGAGGGCAGGGACTCTGTATATAGAATTGATACAGTGCCTGTACATACAGTAGATGGAGGTGCTCAATAAATATTCATTCTATATATAAGTAAATTAAATTCAGGAAGAAACCACAATGGATGCCCTAGAAATTATGCAGAAGAAAAGGGCTTGATTATACAAGTCTTAGGTTCTCTTACAACCTGAGACACTATGAGATTTTCCAAGTTCTGTATATTCTGTGGTTACTTACACAGGTCAGCCTGCAAGCCTAATCTCCCTTTGTATAGCACATCTCTTGTGATAATGGGTATCTTTGACACATCCCCTTACCTAAGACTCGTGTAGAATCTCTGAGTTTGGCAAAGACTCTTTATTGTCTTGGTCTTCCAAAATATTAGAATCCCTGATTTTTAGCTGAGCACATGGAGACCTAGGGTAAAATCTGCATCTCTTAGCCTCTCTTTCAGCCAGATGTAGCCAATGGGAAGTTCACAGAAGTGCTATGTGACATTTCCCCTTCTGTCCTTAAAAATAGGATGACTTCCCCTTACTTACCTCTCCCTTCCCTCAGGCCTGCTGGCTGGAACATACACTCACCCACGTGGTGGAATATCCCTTTCGACAAGGGCCATGCCCAAAGGGTGGTGGAGCAACAGGACAGGAGCTTGAGTCTCTGACAGCTTGGAATCCTTACTGGTGTTTGAATGCTCACCTCCGGACCTAAAGGAGAGAGAGACAGAAGTAGAACTCAATCTTGTTTAAGCCACTGTGATTTGGGGTCTCTGTTACATGCAGCCATATCTAATCTTGACCAGTACACTGATCTTCCTTTTAGAGAAACAGATTGTCAGAGGCATATGGGACTTAGAGTTAGCCTAATCCAATGTTTCTTAACCTTTTTGGAGTCAAGAACATTTTAAAACTTGATGAAAGCTAACTACTCTAAAATAAGACAAAATGCTTGTCCATAGGGGACCATGGCCTTGTGATTAAGCTTCCCTAGTTTGGTTGCAAATCCTCATTTTAACTATAAGCAAGCTGATGTTCAGAAAGACTCAGAAATTTACAGCGGGTTTCATGGGCAATTGGACCAGGATCCAGGCTTTCTTACCCCAAGATGGTTCTTTTTACTCCAAGAGACACTGTCAGGATTCCATGGGCAACACTCCAGTGACAGTCGTCTGATGGGGCTTCAGAGATATTTTAGGTTTCTTGGTAAATATTGATGACTTAGCCTCCCTTATTTACTCATTCATTCATTCACTCATTCATCCACTTAAGAAGTTATTATTGAGCATCTTCCAGAGTCAGGCACAGGGCAATGCACTGTTATACTCTGGTGAACAAAACACAGACATCACTCCTATCATTATGGGGCTTACATCTAGTGGGTGAGCCAGATGTTAAACAAGTCAAAACACAAATATATTTATAATAACAAATTGGGGTAAGTTTTATGAAAGAAATGAATGGGATGGTAGCAGAGAATAACAAGCAATTCTATTGGGAATCAAGGAAGACCACTTTGTGGACATGATATTTCAGCTGAGATGTTAGATGAGAAAGAGCCAGACATGTGAAGAGTAAAGGAAAATGTGTTCTAGGCACAGGGAGCAAGCTATGTGAAGATACTGACAAGTAAAAAGCTAGAATACTAAAGAGCTGGAAGAAAGCTCAGTGTGGTGGGGTTTAGTAACTGAGGAAGAAGTTGAGATACAGGCCAGGGCAAGACCATGCAGGCCCAAGTGGACCCTTGATGGGGTCTCTTAACAAATTTGGGCCTTTATCTTAATTACAATAAGAGCATAGGAAGGCTTAATAGAGAGAGCCATCATCACTTCTTCCAGAGAAACAAGTGATGTGAGTCTAGGTTTTTAAAAGACTATTGTGGCTGCTATGTGAAAATGAATTGCGATAGTGGATAAGAGTAGACACAGGGAGACATTTGAGAGGCTATATTTGGAGCCCATGTCACTGATAATCAGATTGTGCAAATGGATTTGAAATCTATTTGCAGTGTGGAATGTATTTGGCTTGATGGTGGACTGATTGTACAGTGTGAGGAAGATGGACAGACGAGAGAAGGGCCAACAGGTCTCTTGCAGACATTAAAGGATTCCTCTATGGAATTTTCCAGCAAAAGGAGCCAGGTGTATTCTAATGTTGATGGAAGATCCTTCTCCACAGCTATTGATCTGCTCACAGACTTTTATTGGGGTGCAAAAGAAAAACAAGGTTAAACTCCAGATGCTTTGGTAGGCTAAAATTCCACTTCTTAAGGAAAGAGTGGAAGTTGCCCATTCAGAATAAGGTTAGAGAGGATTTCATTCATTTCTTTTTGATAAAATTGCCTCAAAAGGCTCACTGACTTGATTTGGAAGAAAATAAGATGTGTGCTACAGTTTTTGACTTACGCTTATACGAATCAAGTGAAAAGGTGGAAATTTAGAATTTAATTCAAAAAGATTTCAGAAAACACTTTCATTTATTTACTCACTATGATTATGTTTCTATGGCAATAACTTAGTGTTTTAGAACCCAAAATAGGTGACAGCTGATCACGTATCTGTCTGTAAGCAACAAGTGGGAGAGTGTGGTGAAGATTCTCTGCCATTACCTCTTTTTCAGTCAGGAAAGCTGAGTCTTTTCTCAGAGGCTTGCTGGAAAATTGAAGCTCCCTCTACCCTCCCTGCCACTCCAGCAGGACAGACAGGGAAACAAGAATTGAGCACAGAGTAACTGCCAAGTAATTTCATGTATGTTAATTTATGTTAATTTTCACAACAACCTGGGCAGGTTTTATTATCCCAACTTTACATTTGAGGAAAAAGAGGCTCGGAGAAGTTAAAAGATCTGTGGAAGGGCCCTCAATGAGCAAGTGGAGCAAAGTAGGGTCGAATCTCTAAAATCCGTGCTTTGGATCACGTCTTCTCACACAGGTTTCCAGTTTAACTCATTTCTCAAGTGTTTCCCAGTTCTAGAATTGAAAGAACAATACTCAAATATTCTCAGAAAGTCAACTATTCTCAGTAAGACTTGGTTCTTAGATAGTTCTGATAACTTTGTATCCTATATAGTAGATTTATTGGCCCCAAATTTAATCCCTTTGATCATGCCCTTTTCCACGTGATTTTCAAGGTCTTTCCACTGGAAGCACAGTAAATAATTCTGCGCCCCTTGACTTTGGGTTCAGCCTTGTACCCTGCTTTGGCCAATGAGGTAGAAGCCTTCATGAAGCAAGAAAAGGCTTGAAATGTATTGCATGATTCTATTTGCCCTCATGCTTCTACCATTACCTGAGAAGAACTTCCCCAGAGTGGGCACTGCCCCTCAGCCTGAGTCCTGCAATAAACCCAGGCAGCACAGACCTGAGCCTAACTTGAAGCAGGAAGCCATCCCCAGTTGACTCGCAGCCTGAAGCAGAGCAGCCAAGCCCAGTCAAGTCAAGATCACCAATTCTCCATTGATCTACAGACCCATGAACAAGAGAATAAGTAGTTGTTGTTGTACGGCTTTGAGTTTTGGAGTGGCTTATTATAGATTATTATTGGGACAGTAATTGATTGATATATCTCAGGATAGTTGCCTTCACTTTTGGGATATCTTGCTTTGTAAAATGTCTGTAGCCAGCAAACACTGTTTGAGCACTGGATATGTGAAAATCAATATGAAGTTCAAAGAGTGGCTTTGGGAAATTCAAAGATTAAAGCACAGAGTTCCTTCAAGAGAGCTCACAGTCTAAGGGGCGGAGAGAAGACAAAAGATACCAAACATATAAAGCCGGGATGGGGAGGAGCTACTGAATATGGGTTGATTGTAGAACTTACCAGCTTTAAGGATCCAAATTAGAAGAAGGCGCCATTTTTAAAAGATGACCCAGATATGCAGTAGGTGGAAGAATGTTTCAGCAGGCTCTCTGGCCAGGAAAGTGATATTAGACATTCTGTCCTACTATACTAATTTATTTGTGTTTTAAGATTGCATCAATGAAAACTTACTCCATTCCAGCTACCTTCTAAGAACTGTCTGACGTTGCCAATTTAATTCCTTGCGGTAAATATAATTGTTCCTTCCTATTTCATAGGTTAAGAAATGGGCTTAAAGAGAATAAATGACTCATTCCAAATCACACATCTAGTGAGTTGTGGAGCAGGGATAAAAAATTACTGTAGTAGCCGGCCTCCAAGATAGCCCTCAATGATGCCTGCCTCCTGGTATCCACACCTGGCACAGTTCCCTCCCACTTTTACCAGGGTGGATGTGTGTGACCAATAGAATACTGCAAAAGTGATGGCAGGTCACTTCCGAGACTAGGGTATAGAAGTCACTGCAGCTTCCATTTTGATCTGGTGTTCTTTCTCTTGAATCGCTGGCTTTGGGGGAAGCCAGCTGCCATGGCCTGTGGGCTCTCAGCAGTCTGGAGAGGAGCTAGGGCCGCCTGCCAACAGCCAATGAGCAACTGAGGCCAGTCAACAAGCATGACGTGAAATTGGAAGAGGACCCTCCACCCTTCAGACAGCTGTAGGCTAGGGAGACACCCTGAGCTAGAACCACCCAGCTAAGCCACTCCCAAATTCCAAACCCATAGAAAATGAGAGGGAATGAAATTTGTTGTTTCAAGCCACTCAGTTTGAGGTAACTTCTTATGCATTTGTATTATGTATAGATAATACAAATGGCCCATTCTCCAAAGCCTTTAAGATATGATACTGCTTTAACAGATTAAAATCATAGCTCTTTTAATAATTATAAATATTTTGTCACCTTACAGTTTATAAACAGCTTGCTCACTTATGCTCAGTCTCATAGAGGAATCCATTATCGTTTCTCCCCCATGTACTACCTCATTTCAGGGTAGTAAAATTTCCAGCTGCTAACTCCTTGCCTAATGTTCAGCATAATATGGTAGAAACAAAGTTGGTCATTGGAGTCAGACAGACTGGATTATCTTAACTGAGGTAAAATTTATATACAGGGAAATAAACTGATTTTTAAAGGTACAGTTCAATGAGTTTTGACAAATACATTCTCCCATGTAACAAAAATATCAATAAAAATGAAGAACATTTCTATCACCCTAGAAGTTTCTCTCATGACCCTTCCCATTCAATCCCCACTGCCCTAGAGGCAACCAGAGTTCTGATTTCAATCATCATAGGTTAGTTTTGCCTCACCTTGAATTTCATATAAATGAACCATACAGAATGTACTCTGTATGATTATTTCCACTCAGTACAACGTTAAAAGACATTTATGTTGCTGTGGATAACAGTACTTCACAGTATTTATTGCTAATCAGTATTACATTGAAATAATATAATATAATATAATATAATATAATATAATATAATATAATATAACATAACATAATATAATATAATATATTAGTATAGTATAATATAATATGCTTATACATTCTCCTGGTGATGGGTTGTTTCCAGATTAGGGCTGTTAAATTAAGCTATTATAAACATTTTGACAAGTCTTTTCTTCGACATATATTTTCATTTATCTTGGATAAAATACCTACGAATGGATTTGCTAGGTCGCAGGATAGATGTGTAACTCTATAAGAAGCTGCCAAACAGTTACCCACAGCATTTGTATCCTTACAGCTATGTATGAGGGTTCTGTTGGCTTTACATTCTGGCCGACATTTAGTACTATTGTTTAAATTTTAGCCATTCTGGTAAGTCTGCAGTGGTATTTTATTGTGGTTTTAACTTGCATTTCCCTGATGACTAAGGATGTTGAGCTCTTTCTATAAGCTCATTGTCCATTCTTATATCTTCTTTTGTAAAGTGTCTGTTCAAATCTTGTCTATTTTTATGACTTTTAAAAAAATTATTGATTTCTAGGGATTATTTTATGCTGCAGATGTAAGTCATTTGTCAGCTATATGTACTGTGAATAATTTCTCCCAGTCTGTGGCTTGCTTTTTCATTTTCTTAACAGGATATTTTTCTTTTTAATGACTAAAAGTCTTTAATTTTGATAAAGTCAAATTTGTCAATTTTTTATCTTTTGGGGTTAGTATTTTTGTGTCTTTTCTAAGAAATCTTTGCCATGCTAAAGTTTGAATATGTTCTACTTCTCTTCCTTAAAGAAGATTAATAGTATTGGCTTTTACATATATGTCCATGATCCATCTTGAATTAATTTCTGTGTTTTATTAGGAAAGTATTGGAATTCCTTTCTTCCTTATTTGTTGAATAGAATTTCTTTTCTTTGTTAAATTTCTAGCATAAATTTTGTTTTCTGAAAATCAATTGATCCAAATATCCAAATGTATGGGTCTATTTCTGGATTCTTTAATTCTATTATATTGATCTATTTGTCTATCCTTAGGCGAGTACTACACTGTATTAACTGCTAAAGCTTTATAGTAAATCTAGAAATCAGATAGTATAAGTGATCCAGATTTTCCTTTTTAAGATTATTTTGTTTTCTAGGTACCTTGTATTTCCATATAAATTTTAGAATAAAATTTTTGATTTCTAAAAATCTTATGTAATTTTCATTAAATTATACTTTTCAAGGAATTTGTCCATTTCCTCTGATAGAACTGACAAATTCACTGAATTTTTGGAATTTATTTCTCTTTAATATTCTTAAGATCTATACTGTTATCCTCTCTTCCATTCTAGGGTTTCCATGTATTTATCCTTCTTCAGGTTTGCTTTTTGCATCTATAGGTTGATATTTTCATCAAATTTGGGACATTTTGGCCATTATTCTTTAAAATATTTTCTCTGCCATATTCTCTCTATCCTCTCCTTTGGGGACTTCAATTACACATATGCTAGACACTTGATATTATCCTACATGCCACTGAGTCTCTTTTCCTTTTTTCAAGCTTTCCCCCCAGAATTCTTCAGATCGTATCACTTCTATTGGTCTATCTCAAGTTTATTGATCCTTTCTTCTGTCATTGCTACCACATTGTCAATAAATAAATTTTATTTAAGTATAATTTTCAGTTTTAGAATTTCCAAATAATTCTTTTCTTTTTTTAATTGTTTTCACTTCTCTGTTGAGGTTTCCTATCTTTTTAATCAGTGTGTCTATCTTTTCTTTTACATCATTGAATATATTTATAATAGCTGTTTTAAAGTCCTTGTCTGCTAATTCCAATGTCTGGATCATCTTGGGGTCAGTATCCACTGACTTATTTTTCTAAAGATTATGGATCACTTTTCACTGCTTCTTTACATGTTTAACAATTTTTGAATATATGCTGCATATTTAGAAAGATACAATGTAGGAAATCTAGATCATGTTTTCTTCCTTTAAAGGGTACTTAATTCTGTTGATGGATATTAAATTACTGGCAGATCCTCTCAGCTTTCCAGGCTTAGTTTTCTACTTTGTTACTGCTAGTTTGTTTTTATTTTGTCCTTATCCTAGGAATTAATCCTGCCTCAAAGACTTGGTCCTTATTCCTAAAGCTTGATCTTTCTGAGGTCTCAATTGAATGCTTGAGGTGCTCAGTGAGGTCTCTTCACTCTGGCTAGATTGGAATTCCAATATCTCTCAGTTCTCCATGACCTCTGCAATTTCAGCCCATTGACTGCTCCTTGTTAGACTTTGTGGTGTCTTGCCTTGTGCACGTGCAGTGGGAACCCACACACATATGTGTTACCCTGCATCCCTTGCAGCTCCCACCTCTCTGTGCTGAAGTTTGGAAAGTGCTCCAAAACAGACAGCCAGGTCAAACATGAGGCTCATCTTGTATGATACTTTTTTCTTAAGGATCACAGTCCTATGCTGCTTGATGTCCAATGCCTGAAAACAATTGCTTCATAGATTTTGTCCAGTTTTTATTATTTTTTTGTGTCAGGAAAGTAAGTTTGTACTAGTTACTCCATTGTGGCCAGAGCCAGACTTACTTCTGATCTCTTGACCTGACATTGTCTTGCTGTGTGTCCTTGAGTAAGTCCATTCATCTTCTATGATTCAATCTGTTTATTTACAAATGAGGATCATAATACTTACATTGTAAGCTCAATGATGACAGCCACCTTGCCTATTTTTCTCACTTCTGAATCTCCAATGACTAATGCAGTGCCTAGCATGTAGAAAGCACTCAACATATGTTCATTATATAACTGTATTCATTATTCATTCATTCATTCAAGAAATGTTACCCAGTGAATACCTGCCTCACAGAGATGTTGTGAAGAATAAATTAAATTATTTATGTAATGTGATCAGTACAAAACTTGGTTCAGAGAAAGGATTCAGGACATTATAGATATTTTTTTAAAATGATGGCTGAAATGAATTATATTTCTAGGTCTTAGAGTCTACAGATATTCCATTAAAAAATCATAATCTTAGGAAAAAAGCTTAAACATGCCTCGTGTTAGAACTTCACTGAATATTTTATGAATGCCACCATAGATCTAAAAAGGTATGGGTTCAGCTCATCCTCACTGTTGATCCTGCACCTGGAGCATTTGTGAGCCCTGTGCTCCCAGTTTGGTAGGCAGAGTGTTGACTGTCTGGCTTGTTGGTTGACCAGTGGGTGTTAGGGCTTCTGCCCTTGGTAGGGTGGACAGGCTGGCTGAGCTTACTTGGCTGAATCTCTGCAATACTCCCTGCGGATGGTGTCATTGCCTATACTAATGAATCTCTGCACTCAAATAATTTGTAAACAAGACATGATTTCTGGCCCAGCATGAACTACAATTGCAGTGGGGAGGCTGAGACAGTGGGGAACAGGAAGAAGCCAGATTTATGAAGCTCCGGGGTGATGTACAAACCTCTATTCTCTGGTAATGCAAAGGCCACCTGATTAACAGTCCCTTTTAAGAGATCTGCTTTACTTTCCAAAGTGCTTCTCACATCTGTAACCTTATTTGACTTTCACAGCATCCCTTGAATGGATAAAGGACAGAATTGCATGTCCCCATTTTACAGAGAAGGAAACAGAGCCTGGGAGAGATAATGTGACTTGGTCAAGACCACTCAGCTAAGAAGTATAAGATCCATGTTTGGAATCCTTGTAGCAAAGGGAAAATATTTTTTCCATGATCTAGAAACAATGGTTTTCTATCCTTTTATCCAAATGGTGGTCATTTCAGGGTGCACTGTTGAAAACTGAGGCAGATGTTTGGGGAAACAGCAGGTCTTTCTACCTCTACAAAGAGTCAGCAATTCAGAGCTCAACGAGACCTTAGATATCAACAGGTCCAGCTGCCTTATTCTGTAGATGCTGACATGGAGTCTCAGAATGGCTGTGCCACTCACTGGGGCTCAACAGCAAGTTCTTAGCACAACCTGATGCACCATTAATCATCTTTCCCTCACACCATGCTGTTTTGTAAAAGCCTTTTTGGACTCTGGCTTCATGGAATCAAAGAAAACAAGACAATGACAGCTTTAGGGCTTGGGTAGAGCTCGGGCCCTGACTCCACTAAGAGGATGTGGATCAGTTTGACAGGTCACCATCAAAGAGAGCCTTTATGAAGAAGGCGCTCTATGACACCCAATCAGTAGCATGGTTTTGTTAGTTTCTCTAACCTTAAGCCGAGTCAAGCCATATTGATTAGAACCAGTTGAGAAATGAATTACTGAGCCTGATCTGTAAAGAAATTCAATCTGAAGATGGAGCAAACTATTGTCAGGATTCCTTATTAGGCACTCCGTACCACAAACTAAATAAAGCAAACAAACAGACAAGCACACAAAGGGCAAACATTTTCATGGGATGAAAATGACACACTATTTGGGGAATACAGGGCCAGCTAATACCATAGACATTGACCATTTTTTAATAACTGACAAATCGATCCCTCTCTAACAATGCTTCAGAGAAGTGAGAATAAGAAGGGACTGTGTTAACAAAGAGGGATGGAAATGAAATTAAGCCTCTAGTGCAGCTTGTTCAGTATCCATAAGATGGGAGTGCGATTCTGTCAGAAACTGCATTCTACAAAGAATCCAAAATGGTGACCTCATTTAATTAGGAGGAGAAAAATGGAGAGAGGGAGACTTCTGGGTAAGAGGAAGCCAGCAAAGAGATCGAACTCTCCATTTCAAAAATTGCTTATCAAAAGCAATTTTAATTGCTGCCTTTGTTATAAAAGATTAAAGGTAGTTATGTCCTGGTGTACTTCACTTTAAGCAATCAATATATGCTTGAATAGTTATGTGCAAATCAAATTTTTGTAAATCAAATCCAATTTTAAATGCCTTCAGAGAGCTTGCTGTTTCAAGGAACCTATTTGTTGAATCTTTTCAAAAGGCTTAAAACCATCCTCTAATTCATTGGGTTGGTAGGTTTAAATATTTATAGATGATGATAGATCAGTCAATAAATTTTGTCCCCTCTTTTATAGTCAGAAGAAAGGGCTTGAAAATGAAATGGAAATAAGAAGACTTAATGAACACAATATAGCAACTAGTGGTCCCTCCCATGGTAGGTTAACAAAATAAATGCTGAGATGACCTCTTGCATCTTCTGTGTTTGCAGCTTTAAACGTTGAACAATGACTACTAGAATTTATCATCAGGATGATGAGACTCTAAGAAAGAATCAAAAAGGGCTACTTGGAAGGAGCTTTAAGAATTATCTAGTCCAGGGGAGGGCCCTATTTCATAGTTGTTAAATTCAGCATGCTCCACTTCAGCAGCCTGGGTTCGCGGGTTCAGATCCCGTGTGTGGACCTATACTACTAGTCAGCCATGTTGTGGTAGCGACTCACATACAAAATAGATGAAGATTGTCACAGTTGTTATCTCAAGGCTGATCTTCCTCAAGCGAAAAAAAAAAATGAAGAAGATTGGCCACAGATGTTAGCTCAGGGTGAATCTTCCTCATGGCAAAAAAAAAGAATTATCTCATCCAAACTTCACAACAGAGATTTCTCTTTACAACACTCCAGAATGATGACTATTTAGGCTTTACTTAGACACTGCTTGAATGTGCTGTGATATTCATTCATAAATTTATTCACTAAATATTTATTGAGCATTAACTATGTGGGGAACTAGGTTCTGGAGAAACAGGAGGAAAAAACTAGATAGAGTGTTCACCTTCTATAGAGGTTAATTTACCTGGGAGGGCAGACACTAAATAAATAGTAACACAAATAATTGATGCACTCCAGTTCTGATAAACGTTATGAAGATTAAATGTAGGATGCTCTGAAAGTAGTCAGGGAAAATCGGCCTGAGGAAGTTGCATTTAATTTAAGACCTAGAGGATAGATAGAGGTTAAGACAAAGAGGAGAAATTGGAGAACACTATGTGTGGGATTGACACAATTCAGTTTGAGTTCTGAAATGATCACTCTGGTTTCTACTTGAAAAATGGACAGGAGCATGACAAGAATGAAAACAGAGGACCTGTAGTCGAGGTGAAAGATGCTGGTGGCTTTGGCCAAGGTGCTAGAAGTGGTGATAGATACAAGTAGATGGTCCTGACAAACTATTGGGGGTAGGATCAATAGGACAGGGTGATTGACTGTATATGGAAGTAAAGAAAGAAAAGAGAAAAAAAACACAAAGGAAAGCGAGGATGACGTCTGAATTTCCAGATGGGCAAATGGAAAGATGGTGGTGCCATCTACCAAAACTGAGAGCTTTGGTGGAACAGCAGACTGGGGAGAAGAGATTTGGTGCAATCAATTCTGGGCATGTTGAGCTAGAGGTGAAATCAGTGGAGAAATCAAGTAGGCAGTTTAGTAACTGAGTCTCAGACTTGATAACTTTCACCAATCTGGAAAACTATGATCATCCTGCAGCAATGCCTGAATACAACAGCCCCCAAGCACTGGCTTGGGGTTCAAGGACACAGCTTTAATTTCTAGGGGTACAAAGTCCTATGGAGACAGATCTACCAGGCCAGCAGCCAAAATTATAAGTGGAACACATGACCTAGATAGGAATTGAGTGACAAGAATGGGGAGCCTGGTCATAAGAATGCAGCTGGGGCTCAATTATTAGTATTCTCACTCAATATTTATGGCTTTTCTTGGATCATCAAGATAAGTAAAGCAGCAGCCAGGTCATTCTTTTGACCTTTGATGCCAACCAGCATTGTGGTAGGAGGCAATGTGGTTTCAAGCTCAGTGCTCAGGAGTAAACTTCTACAAAATTTTAAACCCCAAGTCTATTTGATCACCATAGAGACGATTGCACCATACCAAGCAAGTGCAACATTTGACAGAACTTCCTGCATATCCCATATTAAGCAGCTAGTGCCTTTGCCTGGAGAGATAAGAAAAGTAAGCTAGGATTGAGTTCTGTCTTGTATATCATCTCTCCAAATTCAGTTGTTTATGTCTTGGTATGTTTTCTAATAGCCTTTTCTCCTTCCTATGGGTTCTTGATATACCAAGGTCTAAGTCAACAACTCATCAGAAGGGAACCTTGGTACTAGTCTATCTCTTCCAGTTGCACATGACAGAATCCACCTAAAAATAGCTTCAGCTATTTGATCGCAACTAGGGATAGACCTATAGACACAAACTGGGCAAATGAAAACCAGTCCTAGGACTATACCAATTGGGAGGGGAGTGCGCTACTTCCTCCAGATTGCTGATGTGATAGAACCTAAGTCTGGAACTGTTAGTGGGTACCTTTGCTGTCACATGAGGAGAGGCTGCCTGAGAGTGAAGCCAATGCAAAGAAATGCAGAGAGACCTGGACATGGGGGAGAAGGAAAGCGAAGAGTCAGTGGAGAGAGACCTATACCTGATGACATCATTTGAAATCCTCGATTTAACTGTTTCCGAAGTGTATCTATTTTTGGTTTTCAGCTTTCATAAGCCTATATATTCTATTTTAGGTCTACAAGTTTGGGTTGGAGATTTTTCTCACTTGAAACTGAAAAACTTCTGGAGAATTCCATGACTGTAATTTGATTACTCTTACTTTAGGCCTGTGCCCATCCCTTGGAGCTCTCCTTGTTTGATTTCCAGGGGATGGAGTATATAGATCATGTGGTCACACTGAAGCTTGGAGGTGGAGAAGGATGGGTTATTGTAATTGGCATTCCCAACAGAATGAAATGGAAAAGGAGAAGGGCAGTGTAAGAGAAATGGTGCTATTAGAATTCTGGCAATAAGGGAATATTGAGCAGATGCTGTTACCTAATCAAGGTGCCTCGGTCTGCAGGAACAACGGATTCTTCTCAAACAGTGTGCTTCCTCCCTAAAGATAGGACCACCAAGATTATGCAGGCTGTCTAGACCACAGAGAACACAGAATACTACCCAACAGCTAAAGATTTTCCAGGTGCCAAAAGGCCCAGTTTGGGGGATATAAAATATGGGGCAAGTTGTTTATATAGATTTGAAATATCTAAAGGCAGACTTTTTATGTGTTAGTGGTCTGATCTCCAGAAAGAAGAACAATATATATATATATATATATATATATATATATATATATATATATATATATATATATATATATTTGCATGGCCCTTTCAAAGTTCCACGATAATCTGAACTGAGCCAAAAAGACAGAGATATACTAGCTGAATATATGACTTTTGCTAGAGCTTCTCAGAACGTTTCCACCTGAGGTGGGATTGGCTCTCGAGGCTGGTACCTGGGTTGTATGTTTAGGGTGAGGAAAGTGGCCTGTGGCCATTGCTGTGGAGAAAAGAAGGAAGGCAGAGGCTGGCAGCCAGATAATGCCTGGCAGAGGAAAGAGGAGACCAGCATCTTAGAGTCCAAAACCACAGTTCATTTCATGCTTTGGGGATCTCATCAGACGGATCATCTGCCCCATTTGTGGTCATGCTTTGTATACTGTTATCCTGAAGAAAGCAAAAAATAATATCCATTGTAGAAAAGCTGGTACTTAAGTCAAGTTCTCCAATGTGTCGTGTCTCCCTTCCTTTCTGCCACTTGTATTTTATCATGTCTTACCAGAGCTATTTCTGTCTATGGGGAGTTAGGAAGATCACATATTGTACAGAAAGCGGGTGTTAAATTTATGCAAATGGAAGGAATGTGTTATGGCAAAAATTATTTATTGCATGGCGTCTCCCTTGAGGGTTAGTCTCTTGTTAGAGTTTTAAGGACAGCGGCTCTATATTTGTCTCATGGCAGAGCCACACTCCTGCTTGCCGCCTGCTGTCAGTGCCGAGAGCATTTATGTAAACTCGTGATACAAACCTGCCACCTTTAGGAGGCACGATCTGGTCCAGCACAAAGTGTCTTACCTCATAGCCATTTGTGTTCTGAGAGGAATGAGTCTTCAGCCAGCAAGAAGAACGAAAGATAGGAACAGAAAGATGTTGTGTGTCCTGGAATTGGGCCATAACATGGCAAAATAATTAGTTGAACTAGTGGGAGATTTACTGAGCTCTGAGCATTTTAGAGGTGTCATGCTGTGGTCTGGCATCAAGAGCCCATCAGACCTAAAGCTGGATCCCTTTTCTACCATTTACTAGCTATGGATTTTAGGAGGTGTTAGTTGGCATCTCTGAGCCTTTTTCTTCTTGACTGTGAAACGGGGACACTAATACCCACTTGCATTGTATTCTGAGGAGTGAGATAAAGTATATGCTCAATGGTAGGTGCTAAAATAATATTAGTTTTCCCCTTCCTTTTTTATGAAATTAAATATTAGTTCAGTATTTTTCCAAGAAGCTCTATTCCTCGGATCATATGGGTGGTTTTCCCTAATTTAGGGATGACAGATGTTTGGTATGCATAGCACAGCTTCCTTCTTACTTTCTTTTAGCAGACATTGCTTATGGGTTATGACATGCTTTCTTAAGGGTCCCTCAGGATCCTTCTCAACACAGCCCTCAAAGTGGTCATTTATAAAAAATCAGAGTTGACATATAAAGTAAAACATTTTTTCCATCTGTGATGCAGATCATGTCTCTAAATTACTCTGTTGATTATTGTACCCAATAGGCACAGATGGCTTTAATGTACATTAAATGCACAAATGGACCTCCAGGTGCTTGGAGGACACAGCCCTTCTGAAGGATGTGCCAACATATTCTTATTCTTGCTTCAGATGTTGAATCACAGAATTTCTATCTCACTTCCGGACATTTAGCCCCACAGCATATGTTCTTAAGATTTGAAAGGTATCAACTCATCCTCAGACTCTCATACATATCTAGGGAAGAGAGGTATACCAGGAGGCAGTGCATGCATTAGAGGCTAAGAACTGAGCTTTGTAGTCAGACAGCCTCTGTGAACTTGGTTAAGTTAATTAAGCTTTCTGAGCCTCAGTTCCCTCATCTGTACATTTGTACATGAGTGTAATAATACCCTAGGGCTGTTGTGAAGATTATAAGAGATGATGTTAGTAAAGAGTGGAGCACAGCCGCTGACTTATATTCACCGGTTATTCGTCTTCATTTTCTTCTTCTTATTATTATTCTTCTTGTTGTTGTTGTTACCTGGAACATATTCAGGGAAAGGAGACCCCAAGGGACTCAAAATCATGTCGTAGAAAAACAGAAGAGGAAATGGAAATTGGAGGACCTGGGGAAGATTGGGCTGTGGAGCATACGGAGCTGTGATACGGTGTGGTTGTTTTTTTTGTGTGTGTGTGAGGAAGATCAGCCCTGAGCTAACATCCATTGCAATCCTCCTCTTTGTGCTGAGGAAGACGGGCCCTGGGCTAACATCTGTGCCCATCTTCTTCCACTTTATATGGGATGCTGTCACGGCATGGCCTGACAAGCAGTGCCTTGGTGTGTGCCCGGGATCCGAACCTGGGCTGCCAACAGTGGAGCGCATGCACTTAAATGTTACTCCACGGGGCCGGCCCGATATTGTGGTTTATAATAAGAAATATATATTTGGTCTTAGTCCGCTTTTCTGGCACAGAGCTCCTAAAACCCTTGGAATTTCCTATGATAAAACAACAAAGTATCTTTTTTTATGTTAATGATATGGCTTTTGGAAAGCCCTTGGGTAACCTAAGGATGGACTGGACTTGTCAGGGGAGCCAATCCTATGACCGGAGAGTTGGAACTTTCAGTCCGCCTCCACAAACCCCAACCTCTCCGGAGGGGAGAGGGGCTGGAGGTTTAATCAATTACCAATGGCCAATGATTTAACCAATTATGCCTATGTAATGAGGCCTCCATAAAAACCCAAAAGGACGAATTTCAGAGAACATCGGTTTGGTGAACATACGAAGGTGCTGGGAGAGGAACATGTCTGGAGAGGGCATAGAAGCTCCTTTCCCCCTGCCTTGCCCTAGGCATTTCTTCTGTCTGGCTGTTCCTGAGTTGTATTCTTTTATAATAAACCAGTAAACTAGTAAGTAAAATGCTTTTCTGAGTTCTGTGAGCTGTTCTAGCAAATTAATTGAACTGGAGGAGGGGGGTCTTGGAAACCTCTGATTTACAGCCAATTGGTCAGAAGCACATGTAACAATCTGGGCTTACAACTTGCTTCTGAAGGAGGGGTGAGGGAGCAGTCTTGTAGGACTGAAGATTTAGCCTGTGGAATCCGATGCTATCTCTGAGTAGAGAGCGTCAGAATTAAGTTGAATTGTAGGACACCCAGCTGGTGTCTCAAGAATTGCTTGTAGGTGTGGGGAACACCACCCCCACAGCACACACATAGGAATTAGTACCAGAACCTATTCAGATTTGACTATATGGTTGATTGTATTACAGTTCCCAAATATTGGTTACCCTCTCCATGGAAGAATCAGACCCTCTCATCCTCTTTGATAATCGGCTGAATCATGTGACTTGCTTTGACCACTGAAACTTGAGAGAAAGTGGTGATTGCCACAACTGAGCTTTAAGACCACACATAGTTCCTCCATCACACTATTTTCTTGGCTCCAAAACCAAGATGAAAGATGCTTCTTCAGCCCATGCCCTGAAATGAAGAAGATCAAAGAGCCGAGATTTAGCTCACTCAGAGCTGATAGGTATATGAGCAAGAAAAAAATGTTTGTTGTTGTAAACCTCTGAAATCTAGGAGTCATTCGTTACTGCAGCATAAGTTAACCAGGTTAAGACATTTTCTTTATAATCTTACAGGATAGAGTTAATGCCAGTGGGTGGAAGACTAAATATTTCTTTCAATATAAAAAGGAATTTTCTGTCAATAAAAGCTGTCTGAAAATAGAGATGACTGCTTGGGTCAGTAGTGAATTCCTTAACATTGGAAGTATTCAAACAAAATTGAATAATTACTTGTTTTCAATATTATACTGGGTTGTAACAAACAAAGAGTCTTCTGAAGGTCAATAGTTCTTGGTATTTGGGGAGAAATGAGTTCTGGAATCAAACAGATGTCTTTATTTCAGACTTAACCAGAAAGTTTAACACACTGATGCTTGCTATGCCTCTACAAAAAGATGTAGCATATACAGTGTTTTCCAAACTTATTTGACCAGAGAACCCTCCTCACTCCTACCCTTCACCACTCCCAAAAGAACATCTTATGGGACAAGTGTTTTTTGAAACACATTTTAGGAAATGCTGGGTTGACAGTTCCGTGGTTGTCATTAATTTGGACGAGAGAGAATTTGAGGCTTGTTACAACACTAAGCGTTCCATAAATTTGTCATGAGTCCTCAAGGAGAATACCGAAGATTTGCTTGTAGCATAAGGGTGCTGGTTAAAATGAAGAGCTTTGTGTTCAGATTGAGTTGATCTGAATCTGATTCCACTGCTTATTGGTGATGTGGCCTTGAGAAGGTTCTAACCCTTCTTTCTTAGGACTTATGTTCTGAGAATTTATGTGTTATCCACTCTGGAAAGCTCACAGTTATGTCTTTAAACATTGCCTTTCTCCCAGTCTCTCTATATTCTACTTCTACAAATGCTACCAGCTAAATGGTGGATTTTCTCATTCTATGCAGAAGGTCTCCTTAGGCTTCCTTCATATATTTTATCTTTGGATTCCCTGTACTGCATTCTTCATATTGTTCTTCCAGTTAACTAATCATCTCTTCAGCTGTGTCTAATCTGATATATAACTCATCCATTGAATTTTGAATTTTAAGAACTGAACTTTTAATGTCTAATCATTCAATTTATCTTTCAAAGCAACTGGCCTTTTCTGATAATATCTTACTGTTCTCTTGTGGTTTATATTCTTCTATTCATTTGTTTAATGCTTTTAAAAATTCTTGTTCTGTAGTCCCTTTTGGACTGTTTCTTTGTCTCAAATGCTTAGGAGTTGGTCCCATTGATGACTGTGATTATTAAAACTCTCTGTGGCAAGTCACTTCCTCATGTATTTTGTACATTTTCATTGTTAATTCATCTTTGGTGAGGGCTAATTTTCTCTCTGAGGGAAAGCTCATGTGCTTTGGGCATGAATCTGTACTTCTGATCACTTTGTTTTGGCTCATGTCAAGGGCTCCAAGTTTACCACAAACCAGGGATCACTTTTTATATTAACCTGTGATATTGAGATTTCTGAACTCTCAGTATCATGTAGTTCATTTTCCAAACCCCTCTGTCATGAAGGTTTAACGTTTTTATATTTTATCAGAGACTTTTTACCTTCATAGAGCCCTGGGTGGAGAAAAGCTTCTCTGTAAATTTCCAGGGTTGGTGATTGGAATTTTTCTAACTCTATTTTCACTAAGAATTAATTTTTTGATGGTTATAGCTTTATGCAGTCTCGGTTCCAACTTTCCACCTATCACAGACTCCAGGCCTTATCTCCTGTGCCTGTATGATGTTGGAACCCAAGCCCATAAACATTTAGGCAATTTTCCAGGTGTAGTACTATCCCTTACCCACCAGGGCTGCCGCAGTGTAAGATTTTATACTTATCACTCTGGCTTTCAATTTTCTCTTTGTTTCTGGCACTTGGTGATTTTCTTTACTTCAAAACTAAGCTATGTGCACATGTTTTTGCTTTTTAAATTATTATACTTTATCCATCCTTTCTATTTGTATGTAGTATATATGTACCAGGAAGGGTTTTGGATCACAGACTGCCAAGTAGCAAGTGTTAGAATAATGTATACACACACATCTCGACCTCATCTTCTATAAAACTGATATAACAGCTTCTTCCTCATTGGTCAGCGTGCAGATAAACACATCATGAATCTAATGCACCCAACATTGTGTCAGCCATCTAGTAAGTGCTCAATAATTATTGGGCATTGCTACTGTTATTATTCGAACAAGGCATTTTTTGGAAGATAGTTATAAATATATTGGAGGATTCTAGAAAAGGACAATGATGGGTCTGAAACTTCAGCTAACATTTTTGGACGGTTTACGTGATGACGTACTGGGCTCCTGGGAAAAGTCATTAATGGAGCTTGAAATTGCCCATCTGCCCTAGACAAGTGGGTCCAGAGTTTCAAATCAGAAGGAGACAGCACAAAGTCCACTTCATGACCTCTCAGGGATGCCCTACAGGGCTTAGAGCTCTCCTAAAGCAAATGACTAAAGTATTTGGCCTTTAGCTCACGGTCTCACTCATTGTGTGAGGAGAGGGGCACTTTAGAGTCCAGCATTGTGCTGGGTCCTCCCACCCACTCCACAGGGACTTGACAGAATACCTGTGATAGAAGGACGCACATGCTAATAGTGGTTGTAGTAATAACAATAGCTAACGTTTTTTGAGTCCTTTCCGTGGGCCAGGCTGTGTTCTAAGCCCTTTTCATACATTATCTCATTCACTCCTTACAAGCAACTTGAGTTAGGCGCCATTATTAGGATGCCTGTTTAAAGTGGAGGAAGCTAATTATAGTGTTGCAGTACTGAGGAAGGGCGATAAACGAAAGAGTCGTTTCACTCTGCTTAGAAGCTCAGTAATGGCTGCAATATCGGTGGTGTGTGATAAAGAGTAATGGGAACAAGGGGTGTCAATAGGGCAATGATTAACCCCACAGGTGTATTAGTGTTAGCCCAGGCAGCACAGCAGAGGAAAAGAAAAGGTGAATTAACTTAAACTGAGCGCTTGCTATGAATAAGACATTTTGCATATACACTGTCTGCCTCTAATGCATTTTCTGATTTAATCCCCTTAACAATTCTATGAGGTAGAGCTTGCTATACCCTCTTAAAGGTGGATGTATTATGGCTCAGACAGGTAACTTGCCCCTGATTACCAACTAAAGGGGTGCACATGGGTATCTTGACTCAGTCTGCAAAATCTGTCCTCGCCCCAAACGCCCCACCTCTGAACCTTGAAGGAGTGGGGCGTGGACTGGCATCTGAAGCTGCAGAGAGGAACTTAAATGCCCAAGAGGAGAAAGTGAGATACACCAGTTGTCCACAAGAAAAAGGGAGATGAGAGATTTGGGGTTTAGGATCTTTGTTAGTAATAATCAAATTGTTTTCCATCATTGGCTCTGGAGTCATATAAGTGAGTGGGCTTTCCTTTCTACGAAAATGAAATCTGAACCCTCACCCGGAGGGTGTTTCCCAGAATCCCCTTCGCTATGTGGTTCTGGTTGTCGTGGTCATATATGGCAATGAACGGGCACACAGAAGGCTAGCAGGTGCTACTTGTCCGTGCCCTCCTCTGCAACCAGCCCCTCTTCCCAGCTGCTGACCACAACTCAGGCACGTGGCTGTGATTCCACAGAGGCAGCCATTATACAAATTCAACTGCTCCCTAGATCAACAGCTCCCAGATACCTCTTCTGAGCTCCCTCTTCATGGCTCCACTTTGGGGGCATGACGTGCTTGGAATTTCGGGTTTCCCCACAAGCTCTGGCGTGTCCACCTTGCCTGTGCTTCAGCAACTCTTTCTCTGATCCTTCAACTCCCTCCTTCCAGACATCCACTTCCCAGCACGTCCTGTATGTGTGTAAGGTCTAACTCCTATAATAAATCCTTATTTCCATGACACATGCAGTGGCTCCACTTCCCTGACTGAAGCCTAGAAGGCTCACCTGGCTCATAAAGCCCCCAACAATCAGGGCTAAGCCTGCTTCTCCAGGCTCACGCTGAGCCATTTCCCCATGCCCCCTCTACTCCACTCTCCCTGGAACATGCCATATTCTTTGCAGGCTTAAAGTCTTTCATGTTGATGTTGTCTTATTTTGAACACTGCTCAGGCTTATTCCATTGAGAGCAAGAAGTTGACAGGATGAAGGCAAGAGTTTGGCAAGAGAAGGATGCTTGTTCTTATCCCTCAGACCTCAGTTTAATGTCTATCCTCCAAGCCCTTGCTTAAACCTCTCATCTAAGAAAGTTTCTTCTATTTCCCATCACAAGCTTCTACTTCTCACTTAAGTCCATCTATGCATTATTCTATTTATGTTTGTGCTTTTACATTGTTTCCATACACCAGAATGTGAGATCTATGTAGACATGTACTAGTCACCCTTGTATGAGTGACTAGCATGGTGTCTGACACAGAGTAGGGCTCTCAAAAAAGTTTATTGAGCATATGAATAAATCATCTGATCTGGGCCACCGAACTGGCTTCTAGTGTCACATCATGTTATTGTGGTCTTTGTCTTGATGATGGTGGTGATACCATTGGTGGGACACATGGGTAGAATTGTGTCAGAATGTTCTTCAATTTTCTACCTTGCAGTTTTCATGGGCTGAGCTCTCAAAACAGAAAAAAAAAATGTTTTAACTGAGAAAAGTAAAAGATTTAGGAGGAAAATGCTGCATTGTTCTGAATGACAAAGGCAAGATGAATTTGAAGGACTTGGTAATGTCTGGCAGAGAAGAAAGGATCCAGGGAGCCTGGGTGTAATGGGAGGAAATAGGAGAGGGAAAGAACTCCCAGGGATCTTTTGGAGAAGGGAATTTGGGAAAGACAAATGCCTAACAGGGGATATATATATTTTCTTAATTTTGCTGAGGGTTGTACTTTGTAAATTATCTCCATTCCATAATTGTCAGTTAATCCACATTGCTCACTAATGCTTTGGTACAAGTGGATTCTTTAGGGGGAATTGAACAGCTGTTGAAGTCTGCAGCCAGGTGGGTAATGAGATAAACTCAGAGACAGTTTATGTGGGCAGCAGACTTGAAGGATGGGCTTCTAACTGACATATGGTTTACACTCCATAATGCTATGTACTGGGGAGAAGTTGGGAGAAATCTCACACTGAGACCCACTGAGATTTCTACTCTAACAATATATCAAAGAAAGGAAATTAATAAAAGTTACCCAATGCTTTCTCAGTCAAAGTATCCTAGAAGTATCCTAGATACTTTGAATCTCTGAACCAGAAGAAGCCTGAGGGGTGGGAGTCATCAGATCCCAATGGCAGGAGTAAGAACTAAAGATTCGTTTTTCTTTACATTGTTATTAGTGCCCACAATTTCTTGATGGTCCTCCACAGACTGATGTTTCAGGGAGAATACAAATGCAAACTTTGAAAATAGTGTGTATTCTTAGAAGCCAGCCACCATGTAAAAAGTCTTAGTTTCAATTCCTGATTGATGAGAGACCATCTAGAGAGAGAGAGATACCTGGTAGAGATGAAGCAAGGCTCCCAGCTAATAGCCAGAACCAAGGCCCCTGATGTGTGAGTGAGGCCTTCTTGGATGCTCCAACCCCAGTCAAGCTGCCTGAACCGACACCATGTAGAACAGAGATGAACCATCCCTGCTGAGTTCGGTCTGAACTCCCAACGCACAGAAGCATGGGCAAAAACACGGTTGATGTTTTAAGCTCCTAAAACAAAAAAAATTACACAATAATACAACAAATGTCATAAGATCACACATGCTTTTTCCCTAAGCATCTTTTATTGTTCTGTGTTCCTCCATATCAACGCGTTTTGCTTTCGTTTGCCTCTTGCCCTTTGAGAGGAGGGCTCTGAAAAGTTTCCTGGAAATTGAGTGCTCTGTTCAGTTAGGGCCCAGTTAATCAAGAGTTTATAGGTTCCTCCTGATAATGAGGAAATTGAAATAACAAAAGACCAACTCTAGAGAGTTGACCTAGATTATGGAACCTGCTGCTGACCAGGGTCTGTCTCCTATTTCCTCCAGAGGATAATTAGCACTGAAAGTTGTGAAGTGCCCTTCACACAAGGATGCCAGGCTAGAACATTCCTCAGGACACTACAGAGGAGGTGGTCTCCAAGGAAGTCCAATTAAAAATGTGTTGGGTTGTAAAAGCAGGCAAGATTTAGTCATTAAGATGCCTGTCAGCGTCTATGACTTGGTCTTCCTAATGAATTCTTCATCAGGAAGATTGCTCACAGCATCAAGGACTTAGGGTTACAGGTGACTTTCAGGTGCAAATACCTTCAGATGAATGTCTCATGGTGAGCACATTTGGGACAGCAATTCTAAGCCTGAAGGAAGTATACGCAGATGGCACTAGTATAATAAGAGGGAAATTCAATGACCAAGTGCTTTAAGTGCTTTAACACAAAGTGCTTTAACACAAAGAAGCCTATTTTTCATAGAATTAAAAAGCATGTTTGCCCTGGAAGGAATTTTTGACCCTATTGATTCAGGGATGCCCAGGCCATCTCTGGTGTGGTTCCTTGGAGCACAGCGTTGAGAAAGGTTCTGAGGTACCATCTGGAAAAGAGTGCTTTGGTTGAATGACAATGCCTGCCTTCTCAACAAGAGGGCAAATGTAGGAATCTCTCCTCTGCACCTATCACATTTTATCTTGTACCAACTCTTTACAAATGGGCAAAGTGAAGCCCAGTTTGCAGAAGGGACTTGCTGAATGTCATGTGGGGAATTAGTAGGGTGGCCAGGTCTTGCCTAAATGATCCTCCTTGATTTGTTTTTACTATTTTTCCCATTCACATTTGGCATGGGGTTCAGATTCGTGACCCTACGCTTGCTTGTTACACTGAGATTGATTTCTTTGGCTTTGATTTATGGCACATTTTAAGTATTTTGGCTCAGAATCTCTCCTCCAGTCCTGGGACTTAGGGAAGATAGTTTACCCTACCTCCAACCTTGGTTACCATCTTGCTCAGACTGAGCCCCACCCACATTTTTGAAAAAGGAATTTGGACCCATATCTATTTGAGGCTGTTTCATCTACAACCTTAGATTGAATAGTTTTGGAAGCATCCTTTATAATCTCCAGATGAGTACAAGTACATATTGTTGGATTCTTCTCTCTAGATGTATTTGATATGTCACCCACAGGATACAGAAAGGCTCAAAGGCTCAAAAATATTGTAGGTTGTACTGCTTCCATTCAACTGCGCTGTTTCTCCTCCATTGAGAGACGGGCTCAGCTGTTAGCTGTCCCCATGTGAAGGGACCAGACACAGAGTGCGAGGACATTAAACTGGTATCTGATTTCTCAGGGACTCCAGGCAGTGTTTGGAGAAGGAAATGCTCTTGCCACTTTTCTAGTCAGAGCTCTAAACAACCAAGCTGATCCAACTGATATTCTACCTCTGGGCTGTTGACTCACTCTCCACCTTTGGGAACCTGCTTCTCATTGTGGATGGAAATACTTTAGCTGAGAAGAGGATACCCTCAAGCTGCTGACCTGACAACATTTCTTAGGAAAACATCAGCTCTGCTTTCTCTCAACTCCTTCAGCTTGCCTGCCTGGGATCTTACACTCATTTGAGCTCTTGCAACGTATTGTTTTCCAATTGTAACACAAAAAGACACACTTACACACACACGCATATACATTTGGTGTGTTTGGATGTGTATGGGTGTTGCTATATAGAGGGTATTCAAGCTAGAATCTTTGTAGAACAAAGCATCCCCAGTCAGTCTCTACTTCATTACTGTGTTTGATTTATTTGGGGCATTTGCCACTGGCTTTTGTGGGCATTATGACAGGGGCCATTAGGACATTGCCTGCAGATAGTGAGTGGACAAAGCCTGTCAGCTGGTATCAACCAGATGAAGGCATCAGAGCTACCTGAGATGGGGATGGGGAAAGACGAGCTTCCTTCCTTCGTTGCCACATAGCTGAGGGGCCTCATTAGCTGAAACACCTGGACTGAAGCAAAACAGCTCAGTTAACAGAAAAGAAACCGAGGCTCAGGTGTTTTGTGACTTGCCCCAAGTCACACACTTGCAATAAAGCCAGGATCGGGTCCAGGTTGTTTGAATCCCATCTGAGTGCTCATCCCACGTGTCCACCATTTTGACCTCCTCTCAGGACTGAAGTGTAATTAGCATGGACTAAGGTTCACCTACAGTTAATCATTTTATAGTTAATGGTTAATAATCGTGATCATATGAATGAAGGTGTAATATGAATGTAGAGTCACTAACTGTATTGGGAATTGAGAGTAGAGTTATGAGCTAAATATTTATGGTGATTAAAATTATCAAAGTAACAATTGGAGGCTGATAGCCAGTAGATCTGCATTTCCAGAGTGTGTCTTACCAAACGCTCTATAGAAAGAGGGTTCTGGGGTCAAATAAGTTTGGGAAATATTTTAAATCGCTCCTGGAAATTTACAACACTCATGAGGCATATTAAAAGGCTCTGAGAAATACTGCAGGAAAGAAACTTGTTTGTGTCTACATTTTCATTTGCCCAGCAAACCATCTTGGGGGATATTGTATGTTAAAACTCAGAGAAAGTGTATGTGAAACAAACTGTAATAGATCGGTAACCAGTTATGAGCCCACACTAGGTATGTATGCAAAAGTAATCTGGGGCTGCCAGGGTCCCCTGCAGGGTCTTGAACTGTGTTTGGTAGATCCCAAAGAGAACATTGCAGAGAGAGGGGTGGTCCGAGAGCAGCCTGGGGTCTTAGCCCCTTTCTTCTGCTTCAGCAAGAGAGGTTCAGCTTTTCTCTACCGTGGACATTGAGATTCTGCATAAGATACTCATCTATTTATTCAGACAATATTTGCTGAACACCTGCCATGTGCCAGCCCTGTTTGAGGCACTTGGGGTAAATCGGTGACCAGAGACAAGTGCGATTCTGACTTCATGGAACTTGATGTAGAAGGAGACAATGGATAATAAACATGATAGGAAATACAGCAACTAGAAGGATGCGCAACTATGACATACAACTATCTACTGGGGCTTTGGGGAGAAAAAGGGGAAAAAAAAAAGGAGGAGGATTGGCAATAGATGTTAGCTCAGGGCTGGTCTTCCTTAGCAAAAAAAAATAAAAAGAGGAGGATTGTCATGGATGTTAGCTCAGGGCTGATCTTCCTCACAAAAACATAAAAAAAAATAATAGGAAAATTATACAGCGTGTTCAAAGATGATAAGCTCCTACGGGAAAAAAAAATGATACCTGAGCCCCAGGTGATACCTGAGCAGAGGATTGGAGGGGATAAGAGAATGAGCCCTGCACACATCTGAGGGAAGAGCACCCAGGCAGAGAAAATAGCCCATGCAAAGGCCCTGAGGCAAAGCGGAGAGGTGAAGAGAGAGTGTCGGAGACGTATCAGAAAGGTCAGAAGGGGCAGTGGTCAGGGATAAGGGCATGTTTGTATTCAGATGGGGGCTTGAGAGCATAGCAAAAGAAAGAGCATGGAGAACAGAGATAGTTTATTTATTGTAATCCATGACGTAGCTGTCAGAATCTAACTGAGAAAACAGAAATTACATATTTCTTTTCCACAGAGGGAATTTAATTTGGGGCATTAATTACACAACTGATGAGCGGACTGGGAAAAACAGGGACCATGATCAGCAACAACAGGAAGCCACTCCCAATCCTAGGCTGGACAGGCAGCAAAATGGAGCACAGGGCCTGGGCTCACCTGGCAAAACTGGAAGCACAGAAGATCCTTTCAGAAAGAGCTAGGACCACAAAGAAGATGCAGCTTCTGCCAGAGGCCGCACTTGAGGCTTCTTCCTTCCTTCTGTGCTCCCATCTCCTGCCGATGGCTTCCACTGGCCAAACTCTGCCTGGACAATATCGCCTGCAGGTAAGCCCTCCTCTGATCAGCGCATAACAGGCTCTTCCAGGGATCTCTTGCCAGAAAACAAACAACCCCACAATTATATGGCTTAAAACACAACCATTTTATTTGCTCATTTTTCTACAATTCAGGCAGAACTCGGCCAGCACAGCTTGTTGCTGCTCCAGCACGGCTCAGCTAAGACAGCTCACGGGGCTGGAGGATTCATTCCTGAGATGCCTCGCTCGCCTGGCTGGCAGATTGGTCCCGGACGTTGGCTGTAAACTCAGCCAACACTGTCTGCCCGGGGGCCTTGATTCTCCTTGTTGCTGGGTTGCTTGATTTTCCTCCCTGAGGCCTCTCCAGGTGGCTAGCTTGGACTTTCTCATAGCGTGGTGGTCTCAGAGTCAACAGACTTTCATGGCGGCTGGATTCCAAGTGGTGAAACAGAAATGCCAGGCCTTTTTAAGGCTTATTCCTAAAATTTGCACCATTATCACATCCACTACATTCTATTGGTCAAATGCAAAGGGAGGAGACCAATCCAGGGGTAGGTATGACTCCCTAGGGAACCACCAAAATCACATGTACCACCTCCAGGGAAGGGCAACAAAGGGATTTGAGGTCTAACAGGTTTCAGATCAGAACAATCTAACCCTTTTGCCACTCAGCATCCCTTCTTACATTTTTATCTGTGTTTAACTATCATATGATAGCATTTCCCCCACCACATTAGGCAGAAGCATAATCTTTAATCAAAAAGAAAACATTCTCATCTTCTCCCTAACAAGGAGAGACACAAAGTTCCACCAGTCACCATATCCCACTCAAGGCCACCAGGTCTGGACACGGCTTCTCCTGATCTGGGGACTTAGAAACTATGTTGTGAAGTTAAGCATCAATCGCTCTCTTCATACAAAATAGTAGGGAAAAGAGAAGGGGAGAAAATAACCATTGCTCATTATCTACCTAAAAAAGATCTGCATAGCTACTTGGGTTCATATTTCTGCAACCGGTCACAAGGATGTGGTTGATATTTCTAATTTCCTTCTTCAACTCCATTCCATGTTCCCTTTGCCTTCAATTAATCTCTTGGCTGTTTTTTTTTTCTGGGAGTGGTGGACCCAAACTTTCATCCCTGAATGTCTGAATCATTAGCAAGCCTTCCTTTATTGGGTTGCTAATGATTTCTACTACTGGATATGGAAGTTCAAAGAGGCATCCCAATGAATCCCTTGGGTACAAGGCATAGTTCTCTCTGCCCCATTTTGTAACAAACACCCAATCAGGATCAACCACCCATCCAGTATAGTGACTCCCTTCTCAGCCTGTTGGTTTAGTGGCAAGAGGAGCCCCAAATAGCCAGTTGGCAGTCTCAACTTCCATTTTAATCAGAACAGTATGTTCCATGGAAGATATCCCTCTCTGGGCATTAAGACCTCTAGACTAGCAGAGCCAGAAGTTGAAGGGACAGGAACCTAGGAGTGGGTCATTCAATATAATAGTGAGAGAGCCCACTCCTAATTCCATCCCTTGCTTCTCAGACCTGTGTTCTGATTATGGGAGAAACAGCACCAGTTATTTGTCATTGGTTCAAAGCATATACCTCACCCCCAGGAGAATTACAGAGATTGATGCCACCACCGATGACTTGAAAGAATGGGGGTGTGGGGGTGTAGTTAATCAGATACCTTAGTAAGATGCTTATGCCAGATGGTGGAACATAAAACTCCCTTCCAAATCATTCATGGTTTAACCAAGAAAACAGAGACCACTTTCCATATTCACAACACTAGGAATTTGATGCAGGGAATTAGTTTCAGAGATGACAGAAGAGGTGAGAAGAGGTGACTCTGAGGTAACCCATGGATGAGCAATAGCAGGAACCCATTGTTGCCCCCAGATGGAGGGACCAACCGAGAGCAAAGATGCTAGAAGGCTGGGCTAGGGTGATCTAGTGGATGTTACAGCCACTGAGGGCCGGAGCTGGAGCACAGAGGAGAGGTAGCCGCTAGAGAGACCCTGCCCAGTTCCAGGGGAAGAGGTAGATCTACCCGGCTTCTCTCTGCTCCTTCCCTTTGAGCCCCCTGTCTGTGCCTCCCTTTGGCCAAACTTATGTGGAACCCAGCTGAGTGCGGAGCCTGGGAAACACAGCCTCTAGGGCAGCCTTTCTCCATGCAGAGCACAGCAGCAGAAGGGCAAGAAGAGAATGTGGGGGCCAATGGGTCCAGCCCTGGGGGAGGCAGAGTGGCGGATGCAGGGGCTCTTGTGTGGGTAGATGGGGTTGAAGTGACAGATGGGGGAGGGGGTGGTCTGCAGAATTCCTTTCTAACCTCATGATTCTCAGTGAAGTAGAGATCATGGCCATCCACTGAGAGCAAGGAGAGGAGGCGCTGGGCGCGTAAGGAGAAGTAGGTATGACGTGGTGACCCAGGAGATGGAAGAATGAAAAGACTGGGGAAGATTCCTGAAGTTGCCTTGCAGCAGCAAAGGGCCACCTGAGGTCCTTGGTCATGGACTTCAATGAGACCAGTCAGTGCAGCTGTGGGTTTTTCTTCAGCCAGACCCCACCGGGTGCAAGTGGTGATTACTAGGGCAGCTGTACTTTACCAGAGTTATGGCTTTTCCAAGTGAATAAAATGAAGTGAGAGAGAGCGATACAAAGAAATATAAAATGCACCCTAGAGGAATTATAATGATCAACTGTGGGATTTCAGCTGGGAAAGGAGGGGCAGGAGGAAATTGGTGAGGTGGGGAATGGGTTCACGCGGAGTGGAGTTCCTTCTACTGAAGGGCTATTGAGATGGGCACTAGTAGGAATGGATTGGAAGGTGGTCAGAGGCCAGAACACATGAATGAAAATAACGGGCAAGTGAAGGTCTAGGGTCTGACTGTGGGTGTCTGAGGCTGCGGAAGGTGTAGGAAAAGACCAGAGGAGTGGAGTTTGAGGAGCATTTGAAGGAAGGGCTTTGGGCCTACAAAGGGATTTAGAAAACCACTTCTGTTAGCCACCTGTTGCTTGCTTCCCTCTTTATTTCCCTGGGTTCCCTTTATTGGCATGAGCCCTGCACTCTCAGAGCAGGTGGTTCAGATGGAGCTACCACCACGCTCTGGGAAAGGGGGACATGCACCACCTCGCACCCTCTTGCTTTTCTTCCTGCCTCTCTGAGCCTTCTCCTTTCTCATATCTCCTCACTTTCCTTAAGTACTGAGTCCTGCTAGGCTGGTCATCTAGGTACTCCTCTCTGCTCCCTACGTGCTCTACCCAACTTTCCTCTAACCAGGCAGCTCATTATTACAGCTTTCCCTGAGCCTGCGAGTCGCCATCCACATTGAGCTGGGCTGCAAGTAGCCACTGGGCTGTGGATGCTGAGCTGGGGGGAGAGTGGACATCTTGGAGGGATCCTGCTGAGGCTGGATGAAGCCCATAAGATCCACAGGAGCTGGGCTTTCTATGATGGATGTCAGAGGTGTAGGAGCGAAACAGATGACATTGAGAACTCCAAACCTTAGGATTCCGTGAAGCTATGGTTCTAGAATTCTGTGATTGTTGGATGTCAGGTTTCTATTGCAGTGAAACTATTTCTAGTCCCTCCTCCTGCCTTGCTTTTAAAGCTAGCAATACTTTACTGAGATCTTTTTCTTGTGATAAAGGAGAGCATAGTTTTTGGATAAGTATCAGGTGTCTTCTGTGTGGCAGGCACTATTCTGGGCTTGGGGCCCTGGACCACGGCTGAGTTTGCTCTGCTCTCATGATTTTTAAATTCAGACATGGGTTGGAGGGGATAGGAATGAGGGAGAGACAATAAACAAGGACACCAATAAATATACAGGAAAGTTTCAGTTAGTGCTATGAACAAAATGAAACAGAGCCAAGGGTTAGAGGTGAGCGAGGCTGGGGCCAAGAGTTACTAGACAGTGGAGACTGGGGGAGGCCCGTGAGACCTCAATGCGAAGAAAGAAGGGCCAGGTGGAGATTCAGAGGAACTACATTGCAGGCAAAAGGACACAAAATGCAAAGACCATCAGAAGGCAAGGAACATAGTGTGTCTGTGAGAGAGAAAGGAGGGTGAGTGACAGAGCTGAGTGAGCAAAGGACCAATCTGGAGGACGTCAGCCAGACCACACAAGACCTTGGTGGCCAAGGTGAGGGGCTTACACTTTAGTAAGCAGGAGCATTTGGAGGTTAAGCAGGGGTGTGGTGTGCTGGGTAGGGGGACTCAGGCTCTATGGTGACTCCGATTTCACGCCTTCTTTTCCTTGCGTCTTCCAGATGCTGAGCCTAAACCCTCCCCTGACTGAGAGGCACCACTGAGAATGAATCAGCTTCTCCACCAATGAATTACTCCATTTTGCCTTCAGAATCCCAAAGGGGTGAGCTCAGGGCTCAAGGGGCTGCAGGGACAAACCAGCATTTCATTGCATTTCCCTGTCACCATACAGTTATTGACCCCTGCACAGGGATATGCATGTTCAAGTGCTCTGTGTTGGCAAGTACTTCTGTAAAAGTAGGAACAATAGCCAACTACATTTATGCAAACGTTTACAGTTCACAAAAAGCTTTACCGTCCCTTGTTACACCTGATCTCCCTATGCTCCCTCTGGGTAAGGCGGACATGCATTTTACTCCTCTTTGTGCTTGAATGAGTCACTGGCCTTCTCTGGGCTTCTATTTCCTCATCAGTAATTTGAGGAGAATTACAGCCCAGTTGTGAAGTTGTTGTTAGCGTTCGAAATAAGATATGCCGGGTACCTTATATTGTACCCAGTATACAGTAAGAACTCGTAAATGTTTGCTGAATTGAAAGTACTTAAAATTAGATTTTACCCAGAAGCCAAGCTTTGGCATCACTAGTGTTTGGTTACAGTCTATGTTTATTAATCCTAACAACATTTCCTTTGTTTCAAAGTAAAAAGTGAAAATGGATTATATATTTGCTGTTCCTTCCCTTTTTCCAAGTCGAACTTCATAATTTTGAGAGAGTTTAAAGGAGATTTGCAAGGTCCAGGGTGGCATGTGCACCATGTGAAACTAATTGCTTTGGTTTTGCCTTTTTTTTGCTACAGAAACTGGCCTCTGTTTGACTGATCTCTGTGAACACCAAAACTGCTGGCATTTACCTGGGCCTGGGTGACCACAGTTCTCTGGAGCTTCTGGAACGGCTGACCAGCTCCCTTGGGACTTTTGCTCTGACTGTGTTGCCCAGAATTCTACATGACCGTGACCTCATCTCTGAGCAAGTAGATGGAGTTACATGAACATTGCCCATTAGCAGCTCAGCAGGCCTGGCACTGGAGAAGCACAGCACTTCCCTAGGATCTTGATGATCAACCAGGACCTGCAGAGCCCATGGGCCCATGCCCTCACTCACCATAACCAATTATATTCTATACTAGTCTGTTATATTCTACTCATAAGGATTTTAAATCTGTTCTGTCCTTCCGAACTCCTGGATGTCACCTTAGTTCAGGCTTTCCTCACAACTCAGGAGGACAATCACAAAAGCCTCTGATTCCTAGGGGTCCTCTTCACCCTCACACCCACCCCCGAAATCCTTCTTCTCCTGCTGTCAAAGTGATCTTTCAAAAGCCTAAGGCTGAGGGGCCAGCCCAGTGGCATACTGGTTAAGTTTGTGCATTCTGCTTCGGCAACCCGGGGTTCACCGGTTCGGACCCTGGGCACAGACCTACTCACCATTCATCAAGCCATGCTGAGGCAGCATCCCACATAGAAGAACTAGAAGGACCTACAACTAGGATATACAACTATGTATGGGGGCTTTGGGGAGGAAAAAAAAAAAGAGGAAGATTGGCAACAGATGTTACCTCAGGGACAATCTTAAAAAGAAAAAAGTTTTCAGCAGCCAGATTTGCTCCCTTGTATAATAAAGTCACTTCCAGGTGTGTCTCTCTCTTTTTTTTTTTTTTTTTTAATAATTTTATTTATTTATTTTTCCCCCAAAGCCCCAGTAGATAGTTGTATGTCATAGCTGCACATCCTTCTAGTTGCTAGGTGTGTCTCTTGGAGAGAAAAAATGTCTTATGAAACAAACAAAAAAAGCCTAAGCCTGCCACCACTGGCTCCTCCTGGCCTCAGGACAGGGTTTGCCTTCTGTCAGGACTGAACCCTGCCTTCCCTTCTCCCACTTCCCACGTGTACTCGGGAGTGGATATTTGTGGTTTGTCTGCCTGGTCGCCTTTCTCGCTTCTTCAGGGAATGAAACCCACATTTTCCTTGGAGGACCACCCTTCCCCACACTCAGACTCTGTTTCACATCTTTGTCTAGTTCAGAATGTTCATCAAACTGAAAATAATAGACAACACCTGTACGTGCTATAGTGCTCACAAAGTGCTTCCATGTGTATGGTCTACACTGCACCTCATGCCTGCCCAGTGGGTTAGGTAGCTCATTCCTCTTTATTGCTGAGTATTATTCCATTGTTTGGATGTACCACAGTTTGTTTATTCACTCACCCATTGAAGCATATTTGAGTTATTTCTAGATTTTGGTAATTATGAATAAACTGCCATAAATATTTGCATACAGTGTTTGCGTGTGAACATGAGTCTTTCTTT